>NC_092807.1:4795186-5095186 GCF_040954645.1 Diabrotica undecimpunctata | reverse complement strand
ATCATTGCAACACATTAAAACTGCCTGTATTCTCGCACAAGTACCTTAGCACGCTTTACTAATTTATCTCAGTGTGGCATACTTACGCTGCACAATCACGTAGCGTTTACTTTTTTCCGTGAAAGACCATATTTAGACTAGTGGCTGCATTGCTACATTGGCCGATGTCACAAAACTAATACCAATATATTATAAAACGCGTTCATGGCTTTCGGTAGAAAAATATTAACCTGTTGTTGCCTTTAGGTGTTACTTAATAGTAGCAGAGATTCTGTAATAAGCTGGTATCGTTATAATGACTGGTGTTTTACGATTTTTTTATGAAGTAATGGTTGTTAGTCAATATCACAGGAAAATTATTACTAACAGTGAAAATGACAAGTTGCAAGTTAGTACAGCTTGTCAAATTTAAGGTGATACTTGACAAATTTGTCCACTTGCGTAGAAAATTAAGTGAGAACGCATTCGGAGGAAAAGAGATATATAATGCGCTCGGTCTCTTCCCCTCGTTGGTACACTCCATACTACAAGTTTACAGAGAGTGACCTTATTTATTAATGGAACTTCTATGATATGTCTATATTGTATGTTATTTTGACGTTTCAATTTTTCCTTCGGACATTTTTCCTCAAAATACAAAATATTTTGTTTTTGTTACTTGGTAAAAAATTCTTCTAATAATTATATTTTATTTGACTCAATAACACTCTCGCCGCCAAGTGTAACATTAATGTGCACTCTGTATTGACACACGTGTAACATTAATGTACACTTACAGCGGTTCACGTTAACAAAATAATATAGTTTTGGCGCACGACGAAAAAATTGCAAATATCATTGGCGGCGAGAGTGTTAATATTGACCATTCAGTCATGTTGAAGCAGCAGTTTTTTCGAACACTTCTATAAAATCTCTCGTTCTGTAATTTTATAAGAGGAATATTGGCAGAGATAAAAACTTTACATTTACGTTACAGTAAACTGTATAAGAATAAAAGAACAGTAGTTAATCTTATGCCTGGAACATACCGACGAAACATTTATTACTTAATTTCTCATAAGAAATAGCATGCTCGCAATATTTCCACTCATCTTGGGAAAATTTGCAGAAAAACTAATCACAATATGTTTCAACATTTTTAAATTTAAAATCTACATTTTTATTTGCCAAATATTGTTTTAAAGCAGCCCACACTAACTCAATTGGATTTAAGTCCGGGTAGAGAGGTAGTCTTAAGAGAGAGTGACCTGCATTGTTCATAATTTGATCTATTTCATAAGTTTTATTTCTGGGTTTGTGAATTTTTATTAGATTATGTAATTCTGCTGTTATCATTTCGTCTGAGAAATGTTCTTTTGTCTTAACCATTCCTTCATTTCGTCTTTTCTACACCCCATAGTGGGACATTCTTGCACTTGGTCATTGTGGTATGATGCATTGTCTATAACCAATACACTACGGGCTGGTATATTAGGAATAAGTTTTTCATGAATCCATATTTTATAATTATTATAGTTCATTTCGCTATGATAATCTCCAGACTTCGTACCAGATTTAAATGTCAAACATGCGTTTTTTGTGAACCTCATTTGGCCGCCGGCGTGAACAATAATCAGCTTTGTCCTTTGGACACTGGCTTGTGCAAACCTTCGGTGGTATTGTCTCCCAAGTATCTGTCATGGGTATGAGAGGAATGAATATAAGTTTCATCCATGTAAATTATGGGCCGATTTTCTTCCCTATATTGTTTAATATTTCTGAGAAACTTCCTCCGGAGCACTTGTATATCGGGTTTTTCCATTAGGATTTTCCTGTTATTCTTCGCTTTCTTCCATCGAAATCCCATATCTCTCATCACTTTTCTCAAAGTTTATTATACGCCGAAGTAAACCTTTGTCAAAATCGCCCAAGTTCGATTTTGGGGCAGATCTCATTCTTTTGTTAGGCGTCGAAAATGATGTAGAAGCACCTTCTTCTATATTTTTCATTTCAGGAGAGATCCGTTTTATAGGGGCTATACTTACTCCCGTTGCTAAGGAAGCACGCTCTTGAACTTTTTTAAAATCTTTAGCATGCGGATTTTGCATCGCTTCTCTCTGCATAAAAATAATTACATTTGCTATTACCTCTCTCGTTTGTCGCGACAAGACTTTGCCTTCTAATTTTGAATGAAAATCCATGTTTATAATTTAAAATACTTAACAATAAGTATTTAAAAAGTCAAATCTATTGTAATACGATATTTCTTCAACACACAGTAACTTTAAACATAAGTAAAATAAAAAAACTTTGTCGCAGACTATACAAGTACCTTGCAATTCGAAGGGCCAACAAATAATAAGGACGAATTGTGTTGTTGTCGAATGCGCATCGTGGGTGGAGCCTAATTTCAAATCGGCCAAGTATCACGTTAAATTTGACAAGCAATAGATAGTCTACCTTTTAATGGCGCAAACCCTAAATTGCATCCCTTAAAAAATGACATTCGATGTAAAATGTCTCATAAAACGTCAAATGTCATTTTAAATGTCTCATAAAACGTCGAATGTCATTTAAAATGTCTCATAAAACGTCGAATATCCTTGGAGGCAAAAACACAGTGGAAGGTTGGGTGTGACGAACAAACAGGGAACTGGAGGAACTGTATAACGAATTAAGCATCAGTCACTTTATAAAAACACAGATAGTTAGATGGATGGGGCACGAGATGAGAATGGAAAGGAAGATTTCAGAAAAGAGTTAATTAATGGTTGGAAAGAAAGAGCAAAAAACAGGGATGAATGTAGGAGAATAGTTAGCCAATTTAGTAGGCAAGGAGCATCATTGGACAAGAAGCCACCCCAGTTGATACAAGTTTTGTAATATATAAGTATTATATTAATTGTAATTTAGCCCTAGGCCTTCAAGTCCTGTTGAGCTTTGTAAATAAAAAATATATTTCGCATTTTGAGCATTTATAGTAATTCCCATCTCAGCGCTATTCATACTTAAGCTTTCGATTAGATGTAAGTCTTTTATCCTCATTATAATGATCACAGTGTCATCTGCATATAGTAAGTTGTTAATTAATTTTCCGTTGTCTTAAAAACGTATCCTTGTCTAACTCCTCTACAGATCTTCATTCCTTCAGATTGTTGCCCATCAATTTGAACTATGGCACTTTGTTCCAATTTAATGCTCGGATTATCTTTGTGATTTTACTGTAAATGTGCTTATTCATAAGTATAAGTATGATTGATTGTATATACGAGCCCCTTCCCATATCAGTTGGCCCAGCGTTACATTGATAAGAAAATTAAATTTTAAAGAACAAAAATAAAAACGCAGCGTAAATTTTAGAAGTTTTTATGCGTCGAATAACATTTTTTAATTTCCTAATTATAGAAAATATTTTATAACGTAATGAAAACTATTGATTAACAGAATAATCATAAATTAAAAAAACGCATAGAATATGTAATATTACCAAAAAAAATGTAAAAGTTTACCACTGAGTTCCATCATCTTTATTTTTAATGAAATCCACAATTCTTCGAGGCATAGTTTTTACCAAGTTCTGGCAAAATTCTATAGTTTATTTTTATGAACGAGAGAGTAATTAGCATAATTTTAACTGGTAGCTCCGACCACTCCATGGGCGTGCTCAAGATTAATTGAAAAATTTCTTTGAATAATTGTAAAAAATAAATGAATTATTTCAGTGTTATAAAGTGTTATGTGTATGTAAACAAAAGTGACCTCTTTTATCACACACTATATTAGAACTGACTGGCCTACATTAAAAAGGGTTTTAAAAAATTCAAATTTTTTTTAATTTTTAAAAATTACAAAAGAGAAAAAGAGTTTTTAAAACCGTCTAAGGTATGTTAAATAGATGAATAAAAATATTGATATAAAACTTACAGCTACTTGTTACAAATCCAAATCAGATTCAGAAGATGAACTTTCAGAACCAAGATTTATAATAACTGGCTCGATCATTTTATCAGTAATATTGTCCAGCTTCCACATTTTTTCCTCTTCTTTAATAGTGTGATTTACTGCCTTTTCCCAGTTTTCAGGTTTTACATTATTTACGGCCTCCAAAAACAACTGTTTAACATCATGAATTTTAAAAGTGGTATTTTTTCTTGAAACTTCACTCTTTATCTGTGCCCATACCAGTTCAATCGGGTTTAATTCACAATGATATGGTGGGGATCTAAGTACTGTCATTCCACGATTTTTGGCAATTTCATCAATTTCGTATTTTTTAAATTTTTCTTTATGAAGGGCACACAACGAATAAAGTTCCTTTCTTATAGATCCGGGATGGTACGTAATATTTTTTGAACTCAGCCAATTCTGCAAGTCTTTTTTTAACCACTTGGTTGTGGGCAGTCCTTCTATAAGTCTGGAGTGATAACTTGCATTATCCATTACTATTACACAGTTCTTAGGAAGAAGATCTATCATTTGTTCGAACCATTCTTGAAAGACATCAGCGTTCATGTCTTCATGGTAGTCACCGGTACGAGTTGATTCAAAAGTTAATAAACCACCTTCAACAAAACCGTCTGAACTGCCAATGTGTACTATTATCAGCCTGCGTCCCTTTCCTGATGGTGGATTTAAACCAGTAGATAAGTTATTTACAAAAGCGTGCCTTTGACTTGTAACAGTTTCATCCTGCCAAAATTTATTTGGTGTATGACCCTCGTTGATCCATATTTCATCAAGATAAAATATTTTTCTTTTTTGGTTTCTCATTTCCTTTATGGTTCTTAGAAAATGTCTTCTCCATATGACAATATCGCTTCTTTCTAATAAAATAGACTTTCTGGGATTCTTTTTCCAGCGGAAGCCTATTTCTTTTAAAAGTTTCCATAACGTACTTCGACTCATTTCTGGGTAATCCTTATCATCTCGAACTGAGACAAGAACTTTATCCAATGTTGGAAATTCTTGTCTAAAGAAGAATTCATGCACTTTCCGTCGAAGTCCTTCTTTAAAATGATATTCTATTTGAAATTTTGGTTTCCCTGGAGCATTACGTGGCATTTGAAAACTACCACATTTCTCTTCTTTAATAACTTTGTAAATCGTAGATTTCCCAACACCAAGTGTACTGCTAACTAACTCAACGGTCTCATCAACACTTTCACATAAACGTTTGTCTGTAAATGATTTAAAACAATTAAATATTAATGTTTTTTCATTAACTGTTAGAGGACCAATTTTTCGGCGTTTACACGGCACTTTCAAATTTTCCATAACACTAGTATACACAATAAACTGCACCTTGCAACTGAAGTACCTACTTTTAGTGAACTGTTAAGAATTTTGAATACGCCACTTGGACCCTCCTATATACAAAATGGAAAAACCCACTATCACATTTTCTGTGGAATAAGTTTAGAAGGTAATTATCTAGTCAATTACTGTCGTAGATTCCTGGAATTAAAGAATTAAATGTTTGATTGTTGAAACCCTTACTTCGTGGAATGCACTCATTTCAGATAAAATAAAACGTTTTATTTTATCTAAAGAATTAAACTTTATTTTGCAAATAGGTAGGTACTTATTAAACTTTTATTGGTTATATATAACCAATAAAATAAACATCTTACATTTCTTGCAAATTCATTAGTACCTGTTAACCTCCATCACTCCGACACTGGCAACCTTATTTAGGGATTAGTAACCCTCACAACTGTTGTATTCTATTCTGCTCCAACCTTTATACCTGGTGGTCATACTCAATTTAAAATTGTTTTCCTATATACTTCTGTAAACTTGTTGACAAATATCTGTTTTTCATTGAGTCACCCGTATCAACAGTTTAGGGATTTGCATACATAATTTATTGTTTTATTACTCTCTCATACATAAAAATACACTATAATGTAAACAAATCCCATATTTCTTGCATTTTTTTCCATCAATTCGTTGACGGACCTGGCAGGATGTTTTCTCAAACCTTTTTTTATTTCGCGCCACTAAGTCTCTATCGGGGATTGTTAAAAACCCATTCCAGAAGTGGTATGCTATAGTCTTCAATCCGTTTTAAACTCTTTTTTTGAGGTGTTACAACCTGCGCCGTCCTGTTGGAAGACGAAATCTTCCGCTTCAATTTTTTCTGCTAATGACGCGACTCCTACTGTCTCCAACACACACTTCAAATCTGGACTCATCACTCCATTGTACTGAATCACATTGCGATTGAGTTCAATCTTTGTGCTCTTTGGACCATCTTAGTCTATTTTTATTTTGTTGTAATGTTAAAAGCGGCTTTTCCTTAGCCTAAAATAAAATGAAATTTATTAAAAACAATTTGTACTAATTTTTTCAACTATAATACTTACTTGGTAAGTACCAAATCCTAATTTTTGGGCCTATCGGTGACATGTTGATCTAGAAACGTGTCTTCCAATAACTTCACTCCATAAAACAACTCCATATAATTTGCTCGTCGATTTTCACTATAATGTGTCTTAATGCCCGTCGATCTGCTTCGGTTATTTTACTTTTTCGTACATTTCTAGGTTTTGTGACGACCGAACCAGTAGTTTTGTATCTTCTGACTATATTTCTTACACTATAGCGAGACAATTCCAACATATTCGCGATTTCCGAATTGGATTTTCCATAAGTTTAATGTTTTTAATAAATATTAATAAAAATGCCATATTAATTAATATGGGGACTTATAAAAACATGCAGAGTATAAATTGATTTATGGTAATCGATTTAAACCGCAAATTCCATAAGTGGGCCAACTAATATGGGAAGGGGTTCTTAATTACAACAACGATAACAAACTCAAGAAATTTCTTGATGAATAAAATGTTCGAGCCAAGAAAGAAACCTACTTTTCTCAAAACGTGTATCAACAATTAAAACAAGATCCTATCTTCTTAAGTATCGTTGCCTTTACCCATGTATTTCCCACATTATGTCCTCACACTCGCACAATCACAGCCCAAACAACACTTTCCACTTGTCCTTTACGTTCAAGCCGATGTTCACCTGTTATCTCATAATATTTATGTACAAGTTACATTACCTCGTAGATAAATACCAATCCTGAGCCATGCTAAGGTTTTTTATTAACAAGCTAGAACATCATTTCTGCATTAGAATTTATCATAATGAATGCTATTTACAACCATATAGACGACTGATTTTTTATGCGGTCACGAGAATGTTATAGGAAGGTTTGGTCGATTTTGGGTAATTAGTTTGGTGTTTTTTAGAAATAGTATTATAAAAAATTGGAACAAATTACAAAAATAGCAAGAAACATAGCGAGAGCGATATACTAAAGAAAGAGAAATATATGAATAGAGGAGGAAGCAGAAGAAATAAACAGGTCAAGATTTGATAACAATTAAATAAAACGTCTATAAAAAATATGAACCGTGTATAACACGTTAATAGGTAGATCGGGAAGAATGAAGAACAATAACTAAATAACAGAATTTGAACTGGGACAGCAAAAAAATGTATACTGTGACAGAAGAAGTAATACTTCTACTCAATTTTAAATATGAATAAAAAAACCTAAAAAATGAGAAAGAAAGCAAATAAGGGAGAGAAAATTAAGGGAGAAACAATTAATCTCTCCAAACTATCGTCACCTCTGCGAACCACGTGACCGAAAAATTGCAGACATATTGTGGACAGCCTTTTTTTAATCTCGAGTTGGTTAAGAATGAAAACGTTTGACCTATGAGCTGTCCAGGTGTCCAGCATTCTTCTCCAGCAGCACATCTCAAAGGCATCAATTTTTTGACGCTCGTGTCCGCGAAGAGTCCAAGTCTCTGCCTCGTATAGAAATATTAAGAATACAAGGGCATTCACCAGTCTCATCTTGATATTTTGATAGATCTGTCTTTCCAAATTTTATTTAGGTAACTCATCGCATTTATTTTTTGCCATACCAATACTCTCAAAAAATGGAACCACCGAGCAAGAGATAACCAGCACATTAACACAGACTAGAACATGTATTAACCAAATGAACGGGGTACTGTGGGATAGACAGATTACCAGAAATACAAAGAAGATAATTTATAACACCTTGGTACGCAGTATAATGACATATGGAGCGCGAGAATTGGGTAATAAATAAACGAAACAGGTCCAAAATGGAAAAAAGCAATTGAAATGGAGTTCATGAGAAGAAGCTGCAGAGTGACAAAAATGGATCATATCAGAAATGAGGAGAAAAAACGAAGAATGGCAGTAGAACAAGATATACTCAGCTACATCGAAGAAAAACGTTTAATTTGGTATGGACATGTGAGAAGAACAGATCATACAAGGTGGATAGCAAAGATTTCGGATTGGAGCCCAATAGGAAGGAGGAAAAGAGGTAGACCCCGAAGATCATGGAGGGATGAAGTGGACGAGGCCATGGAAAGACGAGACCTTAGAGATGGAGAATGGCAGAACAGAAAGGACTGGAGACGTTGGCTGATAGAAGGAAGGCAGCGACAGCTGTAAAAATCCTTATATAGATAGAATCTGTCTCCGAACTTCTGCTTCACAGTTACTACCGTTAGTTATACTAGACCCGAAATAGACAAAACTGTCCACTATCTGGTATTTCTGTAACATGTTAGTCAGTTGAATAGTGTGGAATCTGTCGACCGTCATTATTTTTGTCTTAGTTTTATTTATTTTCAGACCAACTTTATTGCTTTCGTACTCAACTCTTCTCAGGAGATTAAACATTTCTTGCTCATTTGCTGCTATAAGTGTAGTGTCATCAGCAAACCCTAGATTGGAGATTTTCCTACCAACCACTGTTACTCTGACATGTTCACCATTAATGTTGAATAAGTCAGGAGACAACACACATCCTTCTCTAAAATCTCTCATCATCAAAAGACCAGCAACAATGTGGTCAAAAAAGCGACGAGAGGGACGCAAAACCAACGAAGAAGCCAAAGTAGACCAACAACAAGATGGTGGGATAACATGGAAAACGCCATAAACGTTATGAAAATAAAACAATGGAAAGAAAAATACGGATTTAGGAAGGAATTCAAATCTAATCAATTCCAATCTGTATAATACGGATAATGAAATCTTCCCGGATAATAAATAATTATAACCAACACAGGGAAAACGAGGACTGTTCCACTTCAGACTATGCCATAGTCCGAAAGGATTGAACGACAATGGTGATGATAAAAAAACTGAAGCAAAAATCGTCAGAAAATTTCTTTCTCTTCAGGATTTTACCACGGTCTCTCTACAGTATACTGCTAAGTCCTTTCATATTTCTATTTTTGTCCGGTTCTTTGTCACAGAGATTGGATATATTGAGTCTGAAATAATTTTGACATTATTTGTCACTGGTATATTACGTTGGGATTCTCAGCTGTTCTATTAAAATCTGTGGTATCAATAATTTTCAAACGGAGCATAGCTAATTATTCTCAGCTGTTTATTATAATTATTTTTTTTTGTCATCTTTAACATCCACCGCAAGTATATTTATCAAACGTAGTAATTAAAATGGAATTATTTATCTAATAAAAATCGAAATTATATCTATTTTGACGAATACCATTCTGTTTCCAACTTTAACCAACATAAAAATAAACTATTTGTGTATTTTAATCGACTAAATAACTAACCGACTAAAAACAATTGTTGTATTTGTTATAAATCGATATTATTTATCATATAAATATTCCTACCAGCCCAATAAAATATCTCCTGCAGTTGACTGTTCAGGAGTGCGTAGCGATTTATCGGATACATGTTGCTTTTACTCTTGCATTGAGTGAATTATTCGCAAAAAGGAAATATATATTCAAGTGAATGCTTATCTTGTCGAACACACAGCCTCTGAATAAAGTTTTAAAGCTTTATGACTTGTTGAAACGTTAAGACATTTTAGCATAAAGTTGCTAAACGGTTTTCAGAGAGAAAGAAACATTTCTTTTCCTTATACGTACATTTTAATCAACACTAAAACGTATAATTGTTTATAAAGAAAGTTTAGATGCTCAAATATTTCGAAATTACATAAAAATGAGTTACTTATGAATATTTTATTTTGTTGCAGGTGTTCGGTGGATATATCAGTGCAGGAAGGCATTATACAACGATGGTTTGAAATATTTATAAAGGTATGTTTAGTTTTTTATTCAATTTTAAATGCGGATCTTAGAAGTAAAGAAGTATAAGTGACGAAAATTTTGAGTAAACGCCGTTTAAAGTTGAGCCTTCACTGTACTTGCCGTAATTTTTTAATGCTAGTTTTTCTTCTCCAATTTAGTATCTGTAGGAATTATTATTATTATTTTTATTTGTAACAAAAAATCATAATTGTATTAATTTTACTCATTTTGGAGCTATTTTTAGGTTGCTAAGTAGCACTTGTACCCTTTTACCTAAGAAATTTTTTTACCTAAGAAAGAAGAAAAAAAAAAAAAATTGGAAAGCTGTGAGGTTATTCAAAATTGTAAATAAACCAGTTATAGAGATCCCTCAGGAGCTTAAAGATCCTATATCTATAAATAATTATTTTACATCTGTCTTTAGCCCTGTAAATTGTTGTCCTGAGACAACCCAATGGTATCAGTCAAATATTTTCAACCCAGATATTATTTTCTCGTTTAAAATGGCCACTATTGATGAAATTAAATCACTTATATTGGGGTTAAAATCGGAAGCTGTTGGATGTGATAATATTTCTGCAAAGATGCTACAACTCTCCCTTTCTATTACTGCTCCTTATATTACGCACATTATAAATTGTTGTCTGGAGGTAGGTTATTTTCCGGACACTTGGAAATACGCTTTGGTAAAACCACTGCCCAAATCAAATAAACCTGAATCACTTAATGATCTTCGCCCAATAAGCATCCTACCGGGACTGTCAAAAATTTTAGAAAAGGTTATCTATAAACAGATATACGATTATATTTTCAGAAATAATGTAGTTACGTGTATACAATCAGGCTTTAGAAAAGAGTTTAGTACAACGACCCTGCTTCTTGACTTAACCGATAATATACTTCGATCATTTGATGAAGGAAAAGCAACCTCAGTCATCTTGCTTGATTTTTCTAAAGCCTTCGACACTATTGATCACGCTCTTCTGTGTGCTAAATTGAAATATTTTGGATTTGATGATACCTCCTTACAGTTTTTCAAATTTTATTTGGTAAATCGTTATCAGAAGGTCATAATCGATAATAGTTCATCAGAATTTGCATCTGTCAATTCAGGGGTGCCTCAAGGTTCGGTTCTTGGTCCTCTCCTTTTTTCAATATATATATCCGACCTGTATAAATCTTTAAATAATCTGAAATTGCACTCTTTTGCAGATGACACACAACTGTATTTCTCTTTTGAACCTAACTCTGTAAATCAAGCGTCACAAAAAATAAATCAGGATTTGGAATCTATTTGTACTTACTCCACTAGACATAATCTTAAACTGAATGCTAAAAAATGTAATTCTTTGTTATATTGTTCAAAAAATTATAAAGCCACTGTTCAGGATAACTTAAAACTAATTATAAAAAATGAACCTCTAAAAAATGTTAATAGTTGCAGAAACTTAGGAGTCATATATGACTGTACGCTACGTTTTCAAGAGCATGTCACCCTTTTAGTAAAAAAGTGCTATTTAGTTATGCGTCAACTGTATAGAAGCAAAGGCATTTTAAACTTTAAATTGCGTAAGTTACTTTGTGAAACTATGGTTATGTCAATTCTTAATTATGGGCTCTTGGTATTTTACCCTTGCTTAGATCAAGTTACGAAATTGAGGTTGCAAAAAATTCAAAATAATTGTTGCAGATTTGTTTTTGGCATAAGAAAATATGATCATGTATCATGCAAAATTAAAGAACTTCAATGGCTAACAATAGATAATTTATACAAATATCACCTCGTCTCATTGATATATCGAATTATTTCGTCGTCAAATCCTATTTATTTAAGGAACAAATTAGTATTTCGTGAAGACGCTCATAATCTGGATCTGAGATATCCTCATAGTCTTATGCTGCCAAGATATAGACTAGCTATTTTCCAGCGATCGTTTACTTACAATGCTGTTTTAGTGTTTAATAGTTTAACAAAAAATTTAAGAGGTAAATCTCTTGATTTCATGAAGCGGCATTATAGGAAATTTTTACTACAATCGCAGTAACGTTATTATTATTATATAGTATATTGTTGTCGTAATTGTTACCATTAGAATTTTTAGAATTTTTTGTTTGTTTTTATTTATCATTAATATCATTTATCACATAACATCACAAATTATTTTCTTTATCTTATTTTTCTAGTAACCACATGACTATTTTTACCATTTCAATATTATATTATTATTTATGTCAATTTATAAATAATTTTTTTTTTCATGTTCTACTTATTTCAAACTGATTTTGTAAACTTGAGGTTAAGTGGAGTAGCTCTAGCTAGACTTCGCCTCATGTATCTCTTGTTTGTAAATTTTTACAGACTAAATAAAGGCAATTTATTATTATTATTATTATTAAATGCAACGCATAGGTAAAAAATGTAAAAAGATCATAAAGTTTTTGTACAAATTTATTCTTCACCATAACACTAATACATAATTGACATGATTCAAATCATCATTTTCTGGATAATCCTTAAATTTTCTTATTCAAATTTACATGCGAAAATGACCCAAGCTGGTCCAGAAGTCCTATAAGCTATGTATTTTACTCTAGTTTAAAACTGAGACTGTATTGTCATAGTAATATGTATCCTAGTGCATTAGATAAGATGGTATTTCTTACAGTCTAAAGTTTTTTCAACTTTACGATTACTTTTTAGTTAATTTCCAAAGATAGATTTATAAAAAGCTTAAATGTACAAGGAAACAGTTTCAGAAAGTCATTCTACACATCCACATTCTGCTAATAGCAAATAAACAATCCAAGACAATATTATGTTACCTCTAACTCATCACGACATAGTTAATACATCTATAAAAAACTAACATTGAAAACTCGAACACCTCTTTTAATTACACAATAATTTAAATGAAAAGGCACCTTCGATTGCAACAACTACATAGTCCAACCGAACAGTAGGTAGTGAATACAAGGATGATGTCACGTCAGTCAGTGACGTAACGCTCACAAGTAAAAGTAAGGTTGCTTTCAAATTGATCATTATTCAGATTCCTTCCCACAAATTGCTACATTAACTAGCCAAGTGTTGTCTAGTGTATTTAACGAACTTTTGGCTATATAATATCGTTGAAAAGGTTGTTTTGTTTTTTAAGCTTTAATTTGAAATAAAATATGGCATAAATAATATAAACACAAATTTCAAGTTAACAACGGAAACCAACGTGAAGAGGAAATAATGCAACAAAAAAAGAAGACGAAGGTTAGTAAAGTTTATAGTGGTTATGATCGAATTTTAATAAAAAACTAAGATCTGCTCCGGTTAACGATTTATTTTGAAAATTATATTATGCAACTCTGAGTTAAATAATTTACTATAGAAACCATGGTACACATTAGAGAATGTACCTGTCCATTGTTTAAGAAACCTTAGGAGACTAAGAATATTTACATGAAAAAACGAATATCTGGAAGTAATCGGAAAAGTAATTGAGACACTCAGATACCGAGGATGATTGGACAATCACGAACACGAGATTTACACATAGAGATATAGCAATAAAACTAAATTTCAGCTTTAAAACTTGTTTAGTCTATATTAAATTGAAATCTCTTATTGTCTTATTGAAATCTCTTATTGAAAAAATGCAATATTTTGCAATAATTAGCTGGCTTTAACTCATTACTGTTATCTGTACAAAGAAAAGAAACTTACCTCTGAGATATTGGTATATTAATTTGTAACCAGTAGAGTAGATTTGTAGCGTTGGCCGTAGCATATCAGTGTAAAACGTGAGTTTATGAGTTGCCTAAGAAAGTAATAAAATGTCTGTCATATCTATTGTAGATTTGCATTTTTTAAATTTTTTATAGACCGAACACTCACTAATTATTACTTTATTAGCTAAAAATAAAAATTTAAAAGAATTGATACCTATTTTATTAATTATCGGCGATTACACTTTCGTCCAAAATAATGAGTGTCATAAAAGAAGGTATGCATTTTCGTCCAAGCCCCCAAAATTTTAGGTATACAAGTTCGTCTAAAGGGTCAGGTAAATTTTCGTAATGCTTTTCGAAGAAGCAATTAATATTAAATATATAAATATGTACGAATCTTCGAGTTTATTCATTTGTGAAAATATTCTCAAAGTGTTTATATTTCTATAGTCTTGAATTGTGTTATGAAAATCATTTATTCTTGAAACGTTATGGAGAATTTCGACAAACGTATGGTGGTGAAAAAAAGTGCAACGAAAAGAGAGGCTTCTCTTTTATTCGTGAATAACTATAAATTCAATTTTGCCGAAAAGTTAAAAAGTGGGGAGTCACGCTAGAGATGTACCAAAGGTTGTAACGCTGCCTTCTACACACTTGGGGATATGTAGTAATTTCTAGACAAAACTTATATCATTCCCATCAAAGTCTGGAGGCCAACTTCATTCAATAACAGTTTGTAAGAGTAGCAGTGTAAAGCTGCAGAAGATATAAGTACTCAACCCAGGAAAATTTTACATTTTCGTTTTAAGTGAAGAAGAAAATACCAATTTAACTATTATGAATTTGGAATCAGTGAAACGAAGTATTTATAATGTAAGAAGAAAATTACTCCCAGTTTCACGAAAAACATTAGAAGTACTGGTCATTGCTTTGGTCTTCTTTTTCTAGATCGCTAAGAAGTCGGTGATTGTTTAGTTTTTGATCTGATCGAAATTATGCCCGAGAGTGTCGAACTAAATGCTTTTGTTGATTATTTAGTTGAGACATATGTTGATGAAAACTCAACATTTCCACCGATACTCTGGGCTGCAAAATCATCAGAAACTACGAGAACAACCAATGTATGTTAATCTTTCCATTCACATTTACATAAATCCTTTAATACTGTTACGACTTTATTAATTATAATTTATTATTCTTATTTTAATTTATTAAAACACACGATAATTTATATCAATTTATTAAACCACTGTACAACAATTTATTTGACGAACGTTACAATTAAATCGCGAACGCAAATCTTCAAAATTAACTGTTCCCTTCAATGAAAGCTCCGTTATTATTGTATATAAAAATACAACCAGTCGAGAATTCAGGTGAATCCCTCTGATTATACTAGAAGTAAATCCGGGTCATCGTTTCGACCGGTTTCTGGAAGCTTCCGTTTCAGGTAGATTTCTGCCAGCTGATCGAAGGGTCTCGTAGACTCTACAACATATTAGTGAATAAACATGTTTACAGGTTTTTAATATGACTCATATTTTTACGTAACAATACATACCATCCGAATATATTCGTGTTTTTAGAGGCTATCAATCAATATCAAAATGAGATCTACATTAGAATTCAAAGGAGTCATAAATGTAACAGACCTAATAACACAACTGTAGCTCGTGAGAAATTTTTGAAAAGTAAAATAGAAAATTTTAATGAAAAAACTATTACCAGGCTGGAATATGTTAAATATACATCCCATTATTTTAGTTTTTAAGTAAGTTTATTATTATTTGCTATTTATATTGTAAGTTGTAAATGAAATTCACTAATCTAAGATAATAAATTTTACAGACAATTTTTTTTTTAATTATGGGATTGATCCCCGAGGAGCTCGACCCCTGGACGAAAGTGTATATGCAAAAATATTTGACTTGGACGAAAGTGTTATTTCTTCAGGTAAAACTGAACTCATTAGGATATTCCGGACGAAAGTGTATCTGCTCATTAATTATAACATGAAATACCATAATATTGTTTACCGCGTGTCCGATGTGTAATGTACCTACCTACTCACATGTAAGATAATTAAAGTATCTATGTATTTCTATATAGTTTTTAGTCACCTGGTATATGTTATTTACAATTATGAAAAGTTCTCATGTATAATCACTAATAATTATTTGCTGTTAGAAATCAGAATCAATACTCTTCATAAATATTTTCCTATTTAGAATAAATAAGTTTCGCTAGTTTATTCACCTAATACTTCGTATCTATGGAATAATAATAATTTATTTCTCTTATTTCTTTGTTCGATAAGCTATCCGTATTTGCTATTTTAATATTAATATTTGAGTCCAATCTCTTGTACTCAAATCCATCCAGAAACATCGTTAAATAATTGTAGATAACAGAACTTATATATTCATAGTTTTAAGAAATAACAAGCAGAGTGTAGTTTTCATCCTCTAGTATAATAAATTTATACATGTCAATATATTCTGTTTAATTCCAAAACAAAGAGTTAGTCCGGAGAAGAAATAAACGCATAGTATTCCATAACAAAATTTGGTGTCAGAACGTGGGATATTAGTAGCAGAGTTCCTCTGATTGCTGATAGAAGGAGAGCTGAGGAATTTTTGAATTGACTTGTTTCCTTCGAGGAATCATTCAAAAAAAACTGTCAGTGTGGAAAAATCGCCACTACAACTAATTACATTGGGGTCCAGTACATCCAGTTCGAAATCCAGTTCCAGTCATAACCCAATTGTAGTTCCATCGGAAGTAGAGGTGAACCCGTGGAATAATAGACTATGCGACCAACAACAATATTCTACTTGTAAGTACATTCTATCTTAAATTCTGTCTCATATTTTAAAAATCTTGTAAACGTATGTCTACTTTATATCCTGATATAAGTAACTTATTTGACGAACAAATACCTTCTCCCGACTCAAATTCTCTTTCAAATTCTTCTACTTCTAATTCAAATAAAATGTCAGTATCAATTGAAATAGCTGAAAAACTTCTCATTCGATTTGATGGTACAAAATCAAAATTATACGAATTCATAGACAATTGTGATAAAGCATACAATTTAGTAAATCCGCAATCCAAACCCATCTTATTAGCCATTATAGAAACTAAATTAACCGATAAAGCTAGGGCCATAACTAGAAACAGAACATTTGACGAATGGAAAGATTTAAAAGACTTCTTATTAGATGCTTATTCTGAACGCCGAACTGAAGGTCAGTGGCAATTGGAATTACATTCCTTACGTCAGATGCCCAGTGAAAATGTAATGTCATTTGCAAATAAAGTTGAAAATTGCTATATAAAATTAATAAATACACTTGATCCAGACTTATCTCCAGATGCAAGAAATGCATGTACTAAACTCTTAAAAACTCAAGCACTAAATGTCTTTATTAGAGGATTAAACAAAGACCTCTCTATTTTAATCAAAGCCCGAAATCCAGATTCCTTAGAAAGAGCTGTTGCTATAGCAATTGCCGAAGAACAAGAACAGTTATCAAGACAAGAAATTTTCAGACCATTCTGTAATATTTGCAAACGAAATAACCATTCCTCAAATAACTGTCGATATAAAAACAATTCAGATAGAAATGTTAGACATCTTCAAAATTCTAGTTTTCAAAACCCAAAATATCCTAATTCAAATCTTCAAAGGTCAAATTCTCAAAATCAAAATTATAAACCTTCAAATTCAAATTCCAATTCTGATTTTCCTCCAAACTTAAGAAAAGAAAATACCAACACTTCCCAACGTTTTTGCAGATACTGCAAAAAACCAGGTCACGTTATAGAAGAATGTAGAAAACGCGAATTTAACAATAAAAACAAAAATCCAACAAATTCTTTAAACTTCCAGAATCCTCGACAACCAACGGTCGATTCTCGAGGAGTTCGTTCAGTTCAGGCCGTATCACAACCATCAACTTCTCAGTCACTTCCTATGTAGATTTACCCTTAGTAAATAATTCTAATCCATCCTCTTGCAAGTTTCTAATCGATACAGGCGCAGATATTTCTTTAATTAAATATTCAAAAATACTAAACATTCCAAAAATTTATTCTAAGTCTATTACTCTACGAGGCATTGATAAAAATGTCTTAAATCCAAATAAAACTATATGTAGTTGTAACGTAAATTTCAAGATAAAAGATTTTGTCCAAACTCATGTTTTCTATGTCGTAGAAGACGATTTTCCTCTTCATTTCGACGGTATATTAGGTAGCGATTTTTTTGAAATAAATAAATGCCAAATTGATTATAAAGAAAATAAATTAAACTTTAAAAATTGTTCTATTTCAATCGAATATATAAAATCTCCATTAAACAATGACAATGACGAATTTCTGAGAGATCAAAATATCGAGACAAGTTCTAATATCGATGAAATATTTCCTTATGATGCTAAATCCATAGAGGATCATTCTTATTTAGAAACCAATGATATCCAAATAACCTTAAGTAGTGAAGAACTACTATCCAATCCAATTCAATCTAAATCTAACTCTAAATCCAAAGAAAATTCAAGTCCAAAATGTGTAAAATCCACTGAGATATGCACAAGTAAAACTTGTAACTCTTCACGAAATCATAAATCAAAATCCTGTTCAGAAGAAAAATCCTGTTCAGACGATCTTATACTAAATCAAAACTCTAATTCTAACTCAAGAAGTAATAAAACTATTCTATCCGCAAGAACTGAAACAATTGTTCAAATTAAAGTAATAAATAATGAATTAAGCGAAGGATTATGTCCCGAACGCGAAATCTTTAAAGGTGTATTTTTATGTCCTAGTGTTGTTAAAGTAAAAAATGATTTCTTTTTAACCTCAATCGTAAACACTACTGAAACGGATGTTGAATTAAACGATATTCAAGTAGCAATAGAAAAAATTCCAAATTTACAAAACAATGCAAATATACGAAAAATGTCTTCTTATAAAGATAATACGAATTCTAACAGAATTGCTAAATTAAAAAATGCCTTGAGAACAGATCATTTAAATAGTGAAGAAAAATCATCTTTAATTTCTATTTGCAAGGAGTACAATCATATCTTTTATCTGGAAGGAGATCAACTTACCAGTACAAATGCCATAACTTGCAAAATTCCTTTAAATTCTAATGTACCTATTAGCACTAAATCATACAGGTATCCTGAAGTACACAAACATGAAGTCGAAACTCAAATAAAAGGTATGCTAGATCAAGGTATTATCGAAGAATCAACTTCGCCATGGAATTCGCCCCTTTGGGTTGTGCCAAAAAAGGCCGATGCTTCAGCAAAGAAGAAATGGCGAATTGTTATAGACTATCGACGACTAAATGATATTACTATAGGAGATTCATTTCCACTTCCGAATATAGTCGATATATTAGACCAATTGGGTCATTCAAAATATTTTTCAACAATAGATTTAACATCAGGATTTCACCAGATCAAAATGGATCCTGAGGATTCTCCAAAGACTGCTTTCTCAACTCCGTCTGGACATTATCAATATTCACGAATGCCATTTGGATTAAAAAATGCTCCCAGTATTTTTCAAAGGCTAATGAATACTGTCCTCTCAGGAATACAAAATTACAGATGTTTTGTCTATCTCGACGATATAGTCATTCATGCCGATACATTAGAAAATCATAATAAAAGATTAAAAGAAGTATTCGAAAAATTGTCTACATTCAACTTAAAAATACAACCAGATAAGTGCGAATTTTTTCGTCGCGAAGTAATGTATTTAGGACATTTAATAACTGAATTTGGTGTCAAACCGGACGAAAAAAAGGTATGTGCTGTTACAGATTTTCCTATACCCAGAACACAAAAAGATATTAAGAGCTTTTTGGGTCTCACTGGTTATTATAGACGCTTTATAAAAAATTTCAGTGCTTTAACACAACCTTTAACAAAACTGCTGAGGAAAAATGTTGAATTTAATTGGACAAGCATTCAACAACAGTCATTTGAGAACCTGAAATCAATACTTTGTTCAGAACCAATACTTCAGTATCCAGATTTTACCAAACCCTTTGTCTTAACAACGGATGCTAGTAATTATGCAATAGGGTCCATACTTTCTCAAGGTAAAGTACCAGATGATTTACCTATTGCTTATGCTAGTCGTACCTTGAACAAAGCGGAATCAAACTATAGCACAACAGAAAAAGAATTACTTGCAATTGTATGGAGTGTTAAACACTTTAGACCATATTTGTACGGAAATAAATTTTTCATTTATACGGATCATAAACCACTCACATGGCTATTTAATGTAAAAGATCCCGGATCAAGACTCGTTAGGTGGAGATTAGCATTAGAAGAATATAGCTATGAAATTATTTATAAACCAGGTAAATTAAATCAAAATGCTGATTGTTTAAGTCGTCCTCCTTTAACCATATCTGAAACAAATATTTGCGAAGAAAACAAAAACCCGGCAACAATCACCTTACAAATAAACAAAATGAGTAAAGAAAATAATGACACTTATTCACAGTTCTTATCTAAATCCGAAACTATATTAATAACAAATGATAATATAAAAGAAACAAATGAAAAGATTACATCATTTTCACAAAATTTAGCATTGTTTGTTTCCGTAGATTTAAATTTTAATGAGATCGTTCAGAAACAAATAAATAAACAATTCAGTCATATAAAAAAATTGAAAGCCAAAAATCCAAGACTAAATGACATTATATATATTTCTGATCAAAATAAAAACTTTTATTACATATTTATAAAAAATAATTATTGGGACAATACCTCTTATGAAGATATATTTAATTCCCTAATAAAATTAAGAGACTGGTTATTAAACGATAAAATATTAAAAATTTGCCTACCCAGAATAACTTTTAGCTACGATAAATTAAGTTGGGGAAAAATTAGATCTATGATTAGATTTATTTTTAGAAAAACTGATATATCTATTATCATTTATCATGATATACTAACAAATCCTGAACCTGAGGAAATAACTACAATATTACAAGAGAATCACACTAGTCCTACGGCTGGACACTCTGGTTTTCATCGGACATACAATCGTATAAAAAAACATTTCAAATGGAATAATATGAAAAATGATATTAAAAACTTTATAAAAACCTGTGAATCTTGTCAGAAAAATAAACTCGTTAGAAAAAAATTCGTAAAGCCCATGGAGATAACAACAACAAGCTCAAATCCATTAGAAAAAATATTTTTAGATATAGTAGGTCCTTTACCTTTAACCGAGTCAGGTAATAAGTTCATATTAACATTACAAGATGACTTAACAAAATTTTCTCAAGCTTATGCAATTCCGAATCATGAAACCAAGACTATCGCTGAAAATCTGGTTCGTGGATTTATTTGCAAGTTTGGAAAACCCGATATAATAGTTACTGATCAAGGCCGAGATTTTACTTCCAAATTATTTTCTCAAATCGCCAAGCTTTTTAAAATCAGACATATAAATTGTACTGCTTATCATCCAGAATCAAATGCTGCATTAGAAAGGAGTCACGCTACTTTAGCAGACTACCTTAAACATTATATTAAAGCTGATCAATCCGATTGGGACGAATGGCTAGATTTTGCTATGTTTTCATATAATACAACTAATCATACTTCAACCAAATTCACACCATATGAACTAATATTTGGATATACACCTAATCTACCTAGCAGTATAATACGACCAGTAGAACTCAAATATACATATGAAGATTATTTAGATAATTTAACACTTAAGCTTAGAAAATCTCATGAGTTAGCAAAAACGAATCTATTAGAATCTAAAGTAGTCAGTAAAAAATATTATGACCAAAAGATTAATGACACCGTTTTCTTAGAAGGACAATTAGTATATCTCCAAAATGAGCAAACAAAGAAGGGTCAAACCAAAAAACTTACACAAAATTATAATGGACCTTATAAAATTCTAGAGATAAATTCTCCTGTCAATTGCACAATTTTAGTAAATAAAAAACCAATAAAAGTTCACATGAATAGATTGAAACATGCTTTTGTTTCAGGTATGCAATAATATGGCTGACAAATAGTGAACAAATTCACAAGAAATATACCAATACTCCTATCAACAAATCACCTGGAATCTATTACGAACACATAAAAAATGTTCAATTTATTGAAACTCATTGGAACATATTAAGTCATATTCCTTTACAACCTTTTACAGACAAATTAAATTTTGTAGATCTCACCTATCAAAAAACATTAAGACTGTGTCAAAACAAACCAGTTCTTATTGAATTACGATTATGCGATACTTCACTAAAACTCTTAGGACAAATCATACCTAGACTCTTTCAAGATGAACAAACTTTAAAAAACATAATTCTGCATGAACATTTTAGACCAAAACGCGCTCTATTTAATGCAATTGGATCTGTTTTCAGGACCTTATTCGGTACCTTAGACAGTGATGATGCTGAAAATTTCAATAATGCTATTAACAAAGCTGAAAGTAACGAAAATCATCTTCTTGATTTACTAAAACAACAAATTCATGTAGTAAAAGCCACGATTGCAAATTTTAATAACTCTATTACAAATCTAGACCGAAACAAAGTGATTTTTGATAAAAATTTTGAATCAATTACCAATTACACAGATAAAATGAATAATAAATATTTTAATTTAGATTTAAAACAAAAAATTGAAGAACATTTTACCTTACTAACTTTCTTTATAACAGAATTACAACAAGAATATTCTACTTTAATAAACGTTATTCTATTTGCAAGAAATAATAACCTTCATCCTTCTGTTATAACACCTGAGCAACTAATTCAAGAATTATCTAAAACGGTAACGCATTTACCTAGTACATCGACTTATCCATTTCCATTGACTATCGATTATGCTCATAAATATTTCGATATCATTTTACTTAAATATATATATTTTGATAACAAGATTTTAATTACGGTTAGTATACCTTTGGTTAGTAATACTCCTTATTCTCTTTTTAAACTAATATCTCTTCCTATAATTCATCCAACATTAAAGAGACTTACCTTTATTCTTCCATCTGTCAAATATCTTGTTCTTTCAGAAAATAGAAACATTTATGTTACTATTGATACATTAGAAGACTGTTATTCATTAGATGAAGAAAAACTTATTTGCAAAAATCCTGATACTTTCCGATTTACACACACTAATCCAATTTGTGAAACTGAATTGTTAACTTCAATAACAAACATACCATCTAGTTGCGATACTCGTATAATTCAAACAGAATATGAAATTTGGCATAAATTAAACAAACCAAATTCTTGGATATATGTTTTACCCAAACCAACAGATTTAACTTTAAGCTGTCAGACTAGTACGCCAATATCTATTGTTCTTTCAAACACAGGTATTTTTTCTACTTCGAATAATTGCAAAACTTACACCGGATCAACTATTTTGATATCTGTCTCAAATCCAAAAGAAAGTAATTTTCAGTCTATCATTCCAGATTTATCCCTTCCAGAAGTCTGTTGTGATGATATTAAGATAAATAATGAATCCAAATTACACCTTGTTCCCTTACAATTAAATAATCTCGATCGAGATGCATTAAATTTAGCAAGCCATAAACTAGATAATTTAGAGAAAATGACCTCAGAAACAAATATTAATTTTTCAGACACAATAAAAAATAGTTCTTATTTCACTTATGCAATCTTATTTTTGATAAAATGTATGTTACTTTATATTTTATACAGGATAATTAAATATTTTTACCGACGATTTCGTAGAAATCCGTCACATAGTTGTCAACAAATTACAAATTGTTTAACACTAAATATATGTCAAAGTAAACGAAAACATGTACATGAGACAGATTTAAGTATAGATTGTAAACATAATAAAGACAATAATTATAGTGAATCCAAAAAGTGTGAAGAGACTAGTTTCACAGAGACTACACCGATAAGACGAAGTGAAAGACTATCGAGACTAAAAGAAACTATTTAAATGTGTTAAAATAAAATAATAATGTATACAAATGTTTTATACCATTTAAATGAAAATTCATTTTACAATTATTTTCATTCTTACAAAAGGAGGTGTAATGTACCTACCTACTCACATGTAAGATAATTAAAGTATCTATGTATTTCTATATAGTTTTTAGTCACCTGGTATATGTTATTTACAATTATGAAAAGTTCTCATGTATAATCACTAATAATTATTTGCTGTTAGAAATCAGAATCAATACTCTTCATAAATATTTTCCTATTTAGAATAAATAAGTTTCGCTAGTTTATTCACCTAATACTTCGTATCTATGGAATAATAATAATTTATTTCTCTTATTTCTTTGTTCGATAAGCTATCCGTATTTGCTATTTTAATATTAATATTTGAGTCCAATCTCTTGTACTCAAATCCATCCAGAAACATCGTTAAATAATTGTAGATAACAGAACTTATATATTCATAGTTTTAAGAAATAACAAGCAGAGTGTAGTTTTCATCCTCTAGTATAATAAATTTATACATGTCAATATATTCTGTTTAATTCCAAAACAAAGAGTTAGTCCGGAGAAGAAATAAACGCATAGTATTCCATAACAGATGGAAACACTCTGTCCTACTACGTCAGAAAAAAATAAGTGTCCGGATAAGGGTTAAGAATATTTACGGGTGCGAGAGCGAATCATACTGTAAATAGACCCAAGAGTTAGAGTGTGAATATACCTACCATAAGAAATTACATATTTATATTTCTTTATGTACTTTTTCTACATCTACGACCTTGAGCATTACAATCAGCAGATGCAAATTTTAAACTGGAACCGGTCACATTGAATATAATATAAACAAAATCACAACTAATTTTAAATTCAAGGAATTCGTAACTGCATCCTCTGAGTATTAATAAATATAATGATTTACTTCTCCTCTGCTAACATCTGACATACGAAAATATTGTTACTGCCAAATAGTCTGCAAACTTGACTTGATTTTTCTATTTGTAATCGGACAGGTTTCGGTCTTTTGTTAAACCAACTGGCACAAAAGTCCCTCAACAATGAGGTGTATACTTTTATGACAATGCAGGCAATTTTTGTAACAGAATGTGGCCTTATGTGTCTCGCAAAGTGCCATAAAGTACAGCAGGGGATAACTGTGAAAAGGTGAAATATATTTTTTTACGGAACATTTTAGAAGAAATTGTAGTGTTGGTCAAAGAGTATAAGGATAATATTTCATTTTGTGGTTATAATTTTGACTGCAAAAATGTTTAAAATAAAGTGATCCTATTATTTTGATATTTATGGTATGGTCTCTTCCACTACATCGTCGTTATCTTTCTCTTTATCCCTATGTGGGGTCGATTCATCATATTCTGGTTTTGTACAATCTATCTGTTTTTATATTTGGCAAAGTTTCATCACTATTATTTTTGAAAATAAAAAGAATGTAGTTTGAATGTTTGTTTTACAATAATCTGACTATATTGAATAGTGATTTCCATCAAGTAATTGCCAATGTCTAACTGCCATAAATGTTTACTGTACTGTTAAACATAACAATTTAATAATAAACAAAACAACTTGTTTTTAGTAAGAATTCTTCTATGAATCGGAATTCTCTTAACTTACCACTACCAAATATTGACTTATCCAGGTAGCTATTTCCTTATCGCGCAAATCAACCGTCGCTCTCCTGTCCCACTTGGACAAATAACTAAGCCTTTTGCAGTAGTTAAAACGTATGTAAATGTATGTAGGAATGTCGTCGTCGCCCATATATACGAACTCCGCGAGTATTTACATTAGAATAGAAGCATTTTTAATAACTCCGTTCTAAAAATAAAGCAATTATTATTATTATCACGGAACGAAAGTTTGAATAAGAAAAGGGGCAATTGCACAATTAATTAAAAAAATATAAAGGTTGGTTCGTGAAGAATGGGTATTGTTTTATAAACAGAATGGATATTTGAACTAGGGGTCAAATAATACGATAAATATGCTTAAAAAGCACTTACACAGTGGTGTATACAAACTTAAATGTGGCGACTGCCCAAAAACTTACATCGGTCAAACTGGTAGAACTTTGAGGAATCGTATAATAGAACATAAAAGAGCTTTTAATAATAGAAAAGCAGATTCTTCATAGGCACTTCACCTTCTAGATCATAAGCATTCTTTTAATGGCGAATTTCAAATTCTTCGCATTCAAAATAAAGGCCTTAAGCTATCCTTGTTAGAATCTATGGAAATTAATACAATGAAGAGAAATGCAAAGAGATCGAAGATTTTCAAAATAAATATGATCTGTTTAACCTACACAAGAAAGTTAAAGAACTGGCAGGACTAAGAAAACAAAATCCCACTGGTGCACTTCTGGATAGACACGGGACTACTATAACACAGACGGACGAGAAAGTACAAAGATGAGCAGAATATATCGACGAACTGTTCAATGATGAAAGAGGAGATCTGGAGCACATATAACTTACGTAGAAGAAATAGGTCCATATATTACAAAAAAATATATTACACTCATTAAAAACAATACTTTACTTTTTCGTGTCTGGATCCGACTACAGTTTTTCTGCCCAATATCGGGCTACGTCTACACCCTTTGTATTTGCGAGCCATAAATCATCGAGGGTGCACTGTGATGGGCAAAGTCTGCATACTCTCAGGTGCTCCACGTTCTGTATTTCCCCACATTCACAAAGTGCGTCGCTGTCTGTCTTGATGCCCCATTTAATCAGGTTCTGTTTTACAGGGGCAACACCTGTGCGTATGCGATTCAGTGTCCGCCAGGTTCTCCAGTCCAGGTTCATTCCATTAGGTCGTTCTGGATGTAGGGGGAACAGTTCGGGTGGTTCGACGCTGACATTTCTCATAAACCTTTTCCTTGATTTAAGTCGGCTGATTCCTGGTGGTTCGTCAAACCCGTATAATTGGTGCCTTTCATCGAAAGTTTGCCTGAACTTCTCCACATATTGTGAGGCGCATCTACGGTCATCTGGTGATGAGAATCCAGCTACCCGGTACAGTAGGGGTAGGGGGGTAGGCTTCATACAACCGGTAATTATTCTGCATGTTTCATTTAACGCCGTGGTGACTTGTTGGGCGTGTCTAGATCTACCCCAGACGGGACAAGCATATTCCCCTGTTGAGAAACATAAGGCCTCAGCTGTTGTCTTCAAGACCTGGGGGTTTGCACCCCACTTGCTCCCTACAAGTTTCCGGAGAAGGTTGTTTCTCGTAGAAACCTTTTGTCTTGTGTTCTGACAGTGGAATTTATACGTTAGTGACCGGTCTAGTACTACTCCAAGATATTTGGGCTTATCAGTATGTTTTAAGCGTTGTCCCTCCCAAGAAACATTAAAAACAATGAAGAGTGGGAAAAGCCCTTGACCTGACATGTTTCTTATAGAAATCTTAAACATTCTAGATGATAAGCACATTGATGCTTTAGTGACACTCTTGAACCAAATTTATAGCTCAGGCGTATTACCCAAAGAGTGGTTAACGTCGATTTTTATTTGTCTCCCCAAAAAGAAAAACGCAAGAGAATGCAGCGATTACCGCACCATTTGCTTGATGTTTTATGTGCTAAAGTTACTACTAAAAGTCATCCATAACCGAATATATCACAAACTCGACATAGACGTTTATGATACACAATTTGGTTTTCAACCGATACAAAGATGCCTGAACGTCAATCAAGATATATACGCATGTTTTATTGACTATAATAAAGCATTCGATAAAGCACGACATGAACAATTAATGAATGTCCTGAAATCAAAGAAGATTGACTACAACGTCCTCAGGATCATATCAAATTTATACTATAAACAGCGAGCAAAAGTACGTGTTAGCGAACAGCTGTCAGAAGAAATTGAAATTAGACCTGGAGTGAGACAGGGATGCGTATTGTCGCCAATTCTTTTTAATGCCTACTCCGAAGAGATCCTGAAAAAAGCTCTTGAGGGTGAAACAGCTGGAATAAAGGTAAATGAGTTCCTATTAACAACATTAGATATGCGGACGACACTGTGATCTTAGCCGAAAATATTGAAGATCTTCAGAGACTGGTGACCAGAATAGCGGAGTATGGAAAAGAGTACGGTCTAACAATGAACTTCAAGAAGATGAAATTTATGAGAATATCGAAAACTCAAAGAAATAACGAGAATCTTCTAATAAACTGAACCAACGTCGAACAAGTGGACAAATATGCATATCTGGGAACAATGATTAACTCGACAAACGATTACATTCAGGAGATCAAAATCAGAATAGAAAAGGCTTAGAGCAAATTTCAACAAAATGAGAAGAGTGCTATGTACAAGGGATTTAAAATTGGAACTAAGAGTTAGGTTGGGAGGTGCTATGTTTTTTCAACTTTGTTTTATGGAATGGAATCTTGGACCTTTAATGCGACATCAATGAAAAAACTGGAATCATTCTAGCTGTGGGTGTATATAAGAATTCTGTAAATATCGTCGACAGAACACGTCACAAATAAAGAAGTTCTGAGAAGGATGAATAAAGAAATAGAAATGTTAAATACATACAATTAAAACACGAAAATTGGAATATCTCGGACATATTACACGTGAAGAGAAATACACCTTGCTTCAACTGATTATGCAGGGAAAGATCCAAGGAAAGAGAAGCGTAGAATGTCATGGCTGCGCAACCTGAGAGTGGTACGGATGTACATCAAATGAACTTTTCAGAGCAGCCGTCTCAAAAGTCCGAATAGCTATGATGATTGCCGACCTCCGTCGCGGAGATGGCATTTGAAGAAGAAGAATGGAAATTAACAATTAGCCTACTGTAACATGTTTGTTTTATCTGCCTTATTTATTTTTATTTCTGGTGAGGCATAAGTTCCCGGAAATACCTATTTATTCTGTTCCCATTTGTAGTTACATATCTTATTTACCATTTTCGCGTTTCTTTATCTTTCTAGGTCAGTTTGCTTGTGATTTATTTCTGTGTTTTATGGATCTTGTGGTTGTTTCTTCATGTACATTTTGTGAGTCTTTTACTTCCATAATTTTGCATATATATAACTTTTTTTTCTTCCTAATTTTCTCTTCATTATTGATTTATTTATTGTAAACGTATCTGATGTTATATTATTACTAATTACGGCATTGTTATTCTCATTGTATATTTTTTGTATCATTCTTAGTACCTTGTTGCCCATTTCTTTTTCTCTTAGAATTTTCCATAGTTTCTGTCTTGATACTTCATCAAAGACTTTTTCTATGTTTGTTTATTATTTTTTCCAAGAGTTTTATACATGTACAGTACATAGCAACGTCAATCTTCTAGTTATTACATTCTCTCCTATCTCCTTTTTTGTATATTTGTACTATTAGTGACACTTTCCAATCGCCCGGTATATCTTCATTTTCCCATATTTAACTCACAGCTTTCATCCCTAATTTAAAACATTTGCACACTCGTGAAATGTACTTTACATTATTTGCCTAATAAATAAACTATTTCTATCTGATAACACAGAACAGTGTTATTAAAAAAATATAAAATGTAACAATAAAATATATACGAACCGAAATCGGGAAATACTCACAAACACACACGAATGAACTTTACATATTGAAACACTTGTGGGGAGTTTAAATCAATTTATTCACAAAAACTACAAAAACTTTACTGGATACGTTATTACAATTCTACATCACTATAGTCTTCATCCGAAGAACTGTCATCATCCCCTGGTGTTATAATTATAGGGTCAACCACCTGATCGACCAAGTTGTCCAGTTCCCACATTTTATCTTCCTCTTTTAAAACATGCTGGATTGCTTTTTGCCAGTTTTCTGATGTGATTTCCATAATGGCTTGATCAAACAATACCTTGACATCTTTCATTTTAAATGTGGTATTGTGCCTTGCAACATATCCTTTAACTTGTGCCCATATAAGTTCTATGGGATTTAATTCGCAATGATATGGCGGTAGGCGTAGCACAGTTACTTTATACTTTTCTGCTACATCTTCTACGGCATATTTTATGAAGCGAGATTTATGTTGTTTTACTACGGCTAGTAGTTCCTTCTTTATTGAATTCGTCTTAAACTGAATACCTTTATTTGACAGCCAGTTAATAATTTCTTGCTTTCTCCAAGCTGAAGTTGGTACCTTCTCTATGCGCCTTGAATGGTAGCTTGCATTATCCATAACCACGACCGAATCAGCTGGAAGAAATTTTAACATTTCCCCGAAGTAGTCTTCGAAGACATCCGAATTCATGTCCTCATGATAATCTCCCGTACGACACGACTCAAAGCTTAACAAACCTTCTTTTAAAAATCCTTCTTCGCTTCCAATGTGAGCAATTATAAGCCTCTTCCCTTTTCCCGAAGGCACTTTAATACCCGTCGAATGGCCTTCTATGAAAGCTTGGCGAGCACTTGTTACATTTTTATCTTGCCACATTTTTTGGACTATATAACCTTCGTTTATCCACGTCTCATCAAGATAAAAAATTTTCTTGTGCTCTCTGCGGTACTGTTTTATAGTTCTCAAATATTTTCGTCTCCAGCAAATGATTTCATCACTTTCCAGTAATAGTGCCTTTCGATTGTGCTTTTCCCAGGAAAAATTCATACTTTTTAAAGTTTTCCATAAAAGTTTTCTGGATATCAAAGGAATATCGTTATCTTGGCTTATCTCCATTAGTATTTTGTCAAGGGTGGGTATTTCCTTTTTAAAATAAAACGAATGAACTTTTCTTCGAATGTCACGTTTGGTGTCTTCACCTAAGATTTTTATTGGTCTTCCTGATTTTCTCTTGCATGGACTTAACTGGCCTGATATCTTTCTTTCTCGCAATAATTTAAAAATCGTGGACTGTCCAATTCCAGTCATTCGGGCACATCGCTCAACACTTTCTTGCACAGACAAACTAGGGTGATCGTGTTTTATGCAATCATATACATTTAAAATTATAACTTTTTCACTAACAGATAGCGGAGAATTTTTTACACCTCTTTTCTTTGGAGTAAATGTCGCCATTTTATAACTTTTTCACTATTTCTATATCACAATATTACTGTACGTTTAATTGGTGTAGTAACAATTACTAACTCGAATGTCGAATGTCGAATGATAATAATAAAATAAAAGAGGGATTATAATGAAAGTGTAAGTAAAACCTCATTACGCGTTATTAGTCTTCATGTTGATTTATTTTAGTTCTTAGTAATATTAGGAGGTGCGTCATACCCTTATCAGTTTCTTCTAATGCTTTTATTCGTTCAGTAAGGAAGTGAATTTGTTTTTATAAATAAAAATGTAATTAGCTTTAATGACCATATAATGGAATACGAGTTTGAAGAATAAGTTAATCGAAAAATTAAATAAAATTGGTTATCACAAAATATCCAAAATATGATATTTTGAGGTACATCAATTTTTGACGACGAAGTTGACATCCGTCCATTTGCCTACGCCCATGACGACACCGAAATTCAGGCAAATTTTATGACACTTCATGATTTATTACTCTACACTCATTTGAAACCAATTATAGTCAGTTTCTTTTATCTGTTTTAATAATTATATGATTTGATGTTAGTTATTCTTGTCGTTAGATTCTGTATCAATAGAATTATTTGGTCTAATTTGTCTCCTCCCTTGGTTCTTGTTAAAGTTCAGAATAGTTTTTTATTCTTTTTAAATATTTCTTCCCTCTTTTTGTTAACCTCTTGCTCTTACATTGTATTCCTTATTTTTTATTGCATATTCTCATTCTATCTATGTTTTGCACATCTAATGTACAAATGTAATAGTTTACAATTTTATAGAAAAAAATTTAACTCTTAATAAAAACAAACATTGATAGTCAAAACCTCTTACAATGTGTACGTTCTCCATTCTATTTCAGTTCAATATTTCTTAAAGATATAAATCAACGTCAAATTCAATTTAATATTTATGTTTGCTCAACACTGGTTTTGAATCGTATCTGTCATCTTTAGCTACTGATATTTAAACAAGCCTTATCTCGTTCCTTCAGATAAATAGATTGAAATATTATGAATTTAATTACACGAAATACCAGCTGGATGTTCATATTTATTATGTTCTATTACTAGAGTCAACGTCCGTCAATCAGATCAATTTTTGACAGGAACTAGACTGGATAAATGAAAATAATTTCGTCGGAAATTCAATAGTAATGTACCAAACATTTGGTTAAATTAATCTTTTATTTGTCTGTAGTTTTATGTCAAATAATGTAGAAACAAAACAACCATTTTCTTTTTTACTTTTTTTTTTAGTACAATAATTCGTGACATTACATTTTGTGACTACGTTTCTACTAGTAGATCGGCAATAACACACTGGCTGAAAGTGTAGTCTTTAATCCTGTAAGTATCAGTGGTAGCTATATTTACCACTGTTGTTGACGGTTATTTTTCTAATGTATAGCTTGTAAGTACTACATACTAGCATAAACCATACGACTCACGTAGGCCTGCATCAATTCAAAGGTCGTTAAGCGGTATAGACAGGTACCAGTAAGCATTTGTGTACGGTACTTTACCACTGGTATTGTTATAATAATTTATTCTAGTTTTTTAATTTTTTTTAGTTTATTCCTTGAAATATTGGATAATAAAAGGTGTAGTGGTGTAAAATACAGCGTGAAAACGTTTTTCCATAATAAACAGTAACTATTATTGATTTCTGAAAGATATTTCAATCTATCAAAGTTGCCAACACATCTTACCTAATTTTTTACAAACTTTATAATTATTTTCCATCAATACAACGATTTTTTTTAACAAACTGTCGGAATTCTAAAGGTCCCAAAGGACAAAATCAAAGGGCCTTACCGTAGATGTGCTAACTGCAGTTCAAATAAGAAACAGCCAAAAAAGTAGCATTATGCAAAAAATGTTTTTCTATATATCTGTTACAACTTTTCTTTTAGTGTGTAGATGTAACGGTAGAAATATTTACCAGTGGTAAATGCTCAAACGACTACTGGTAGCAATATTTACCACCCCGTAAAAAAATAAACTTGAATAAAATTTCCGTTTTCTTCTATCAGGTAACTTATTAATTTCTCTATTTCATTTCACAATTTTTAAAAATATTCTTCTTAAAAAGAAACCATTAGTACAACGCCTTAAAGAGTTAAAGTAGGAATCCTGCTCTGCACGAGAAACACTTAACTTTAATTGCGTTATTAGTAATTATTTCTATATTCTCTGATCTTGTTATCGCCTCTCCAAGGTCCATTCCATATGAACTTTGCTTTGTTTTGTATCTGTTTTCTATTCTATTCATTTGTTTTACCATTTTGTACGCAAAAGTGTTACATGACAATCATTTCCATGATTAACAAACTTTTTCTTTGATGTGTTCAGAACTTCGCTGTATATTTATTTGTTTTTCTCTCTTATTTTCTAAATTCTTTGTCATCTTTCATCGACTCTAGTGGTCTTTACATTTACTTGAGGATCTTCGACTTTGTCATTACTTCGGTTTCTAATATATTTTTGGCAATAATTGAGATTTCCCTTCAAAGCTGCAACTACCTAGCACATTAAAACACCTGTTACGTACTAAAATCTGCTTTCTATTCTAGTCTATAAAATTTCGGTAGGTTTCACCATACGAATCGGCTTTTGATTTATTTGTGAGAACGTTAACATAAAAAGAAACAGTTTTGAATACGATGTGTGATATGTTCAGTTACTAAATACTGAATTTTAATGGCTGAATTTACTTAAATTAAAAGCTGGAGATTTTGGAAGAATGTGTGTGGGTTTTTATAGCATTATACCGGGAGAACTTCATAAGATAAATTTCTAGTTATACTTGGATGGTTCCAGTATCGACGTTTGTACGAAGATGTTGCAGATATTTTAAATATGAATAAAAAAAAGTTGCCATTGTATTTGTAACATCAAAATTAGGCAATATTTTCTACTCAATTACTGCAAATTACTGTTAAAAGTGACAATATCTTTTTTTTTTAACGTAAGATTAGTAAAGTCTGTTTTGCCTTGCAATTCTTAGAAGGCACAGATTTAAAAAATCTGGATATTGGTTTCGTCTTCGGATTTCTACGTTCTAGATTTATTATCAGATGCCGCTATAGCGTCCATACTGAAGCCATTTTATTGTTGCTTCTTTCCGACGGGAAATATTGTTTTCCCGTTCAGAGCTTCTGTAACAGTCGCTCTGATGAGTCCTGTTAGGATTAAATACATATAACCGAATATACAGAGGCACTATACTGAAATCATGTGAAATCAAATCCTAACAGTCTTTTTTTTAATCTGCAGATCCTTTGTATGAGGTCCTATTTTCTTAAATATGCCATGTTTTATACTGTCAGAATCTTTTTGATCGTCTACAAATGTAATAAAGACGTCTTTTCATAGGTCATACCATTTTTGAATGATCACTTGCATAAAGTATCAGATAAAAATTATGTGTCATATAAATTAAATATAAAAGTCTGTATGCTGTCACTAACATGGTTCAGCACAAAAACATATAATATTGAGAGACCTCACTTTTTTTTACTATGCATGGAAACTTCCCTATGGAATCTTTAAAACCAACCATGGGAATTACGCCGATATTTCCTCGTCAATTTTCCTCTGAGTTGGCCCATATCTTGCTGTCTTTTTGATTGTTTTTTGGTTTCCCAATCCCATGGATTGGGGGTTTGTTTAATTATCTTCTTGTGTACCGATACATTTTGTGTGAGGATCTTTTATTTGTGGTATACGTTTGGGTAGTCCTCGTCTTCTGTTTTATCACTGCGTCTGTGTTCTGAAAGAAAAGGAAGTTAGTATAACTCGCCCATTTTTCCCAGTGTTTTCTCGTTCTGTTATTTGATCTTTTCTGTTTGGTCATCATTGTTCCATGAAGGTCATTATGAATATATCTGGATTCGGGATCTTATTAATAGGAATTTAAAGTTGCCCTGAAGTTTTTTCTTCGTCCCTGTATTGAAATACATTATCGATTACCTCAAGAGTTTTACTCCATCACTACCTATGGCACTCATCTAATATAGTTCTCACTTGAGCACAAGTTGTAAGGGATTTTTTAATATTGTTCTGAAGCTATTTTCTTGTGGCATCTTAAAGTAATTACTGTTTTAATGGGAATAAGCCACAATTGAAGTTTAAAATAAGTTTATTGACGTTTCAATTTCCACTTCGGAAATCGTTCTGAAAATACAAACATTAATAAATTAAACTAATTTTGTTTTTGTTTGGAAACTGAAACGTCAATAAACTTATTTCAATTGTGGCTTATTCCCATTAAAATAGTAATTATTGTAAGGGATATATTTTACTTTTCTACACACGCTGTTTATTAGAGCCTCAAATACTATTGATTACACAGAAAATGTTTATATAACAATGACCTACATAATAGATTATAAAACCGGAATGCGCGAATTAAATAAGGTCAATAAATATTGCAACTTGGGTACATCATCGGTCCTACCATACCTATTTATTAGCATATTATAAAAAGTTATTAATAAACGTATTTATATCGAACCAATGTGTAAAGTTTGTTAACGAGACAAAAAAGATTTCAGGTTCTACCTGCTGCACGATGCGATGGTTAAATTCAGTAGAGTCCTTACTTCCCAAAGTAATAAGGGCTTTAAACGGTACTAAGTTTGTGCGCATTTAGGGGGCGGTACTTATGACATACTTTATTCTGTGTACTGTATCATGGAATTATCTGACTTAATTTTGCTTATCTACAATTCTTACTTTTTTCTTTTTTGTTCTAGATCTCTTACATGGATGTATCAAAACCTTCCAGCAGTCTTATAACGGTAAGCTTGTTCACAACATTTTTGCTGTAAGTTATTAATGTATTTTCTTCGTTTTTCTGTCCTCGTTTAGAAGCCAAGTATTTTTACTTGTTTATAAAAGAATTTGGATAGATTTCCTTGTGATAAAATCGACACAATTTCTAAAATATTATAACAACATTGATATATGAGACAATGATAAAACTTTATAAAATAATGTCTACATACACCTTCTCTGGTATATGAGTGTGAAAGTTGGGAAATGGCGCAAAGAGATAACTTCAGAATCCAAGATAGCAAAATGAAATTTCTCGGAAGAGTGAAAGACATTGCAAGACTTACGAGATGTAGATGTAAAGGCAAGAACTTAATATTTGTTACATCAGTGACAAATAAACAAATACAAAATAAATGTTTAACCTGAAATAAAGAAGAAAACATTAAATGAGTGAGAATGCTCTGTAAATCATATACTACCTATATTAGGCTTTACATTTAAAATAAATATGACTACTATCCTTGGTACTATCACGATTTATATATTTTATCTTGTACGTGAGCTTTTGCACGCTTCCTTGTAGCATTCAAAGAAATTCCACACTTGCCACTCTCAATTCTTCACCTGACCGATACCGGTACCGACGCGGCGTACTATTAGTACCGAGTACGTGCCTCCGATTTGTGGACATCGAGATCGTTAGCTTTTTTCACGCTGTGTACATGCGTATTGTTGTTTTCAAACAGTTAGAAACTGAAAACGATTTACCGGTTCAAATTACCGTATCATTAAATAATACGGATTGAGTGCGATGTGTAATTAGGATTGTGTTTATATTATAAGTACTGCCTTCCGAATAAATGGCCTTTTAATTTTTGATGTCGGCCAGGGATTCTCAAAATGTGGGTAGGAACTTTCACTCGGGTTTTAGATATAAAAGACGGTTCTAAAAACGGTGGTTGAATGGTGTTGGGTGTTATGTATAATAACTTAATAAAAGTTCTTTTTTTATCTAGTTCCAATAGAGATTTTTCACTATGTTAATATCATTTTTCTCGAGTCCTTTTTGTTTTAGACATTCCATGAGAATGTTGTGTTTAACTTTCTCGAAAGCTTTCTTTCAGACAGTTGATCACCCTTTTTATGCAACGGACATATTATTCCCTTTAGCTACTCTTCTGGTACCAATTCATTCTGCCATATAAGTACTTTTAGTTTATGGATTGCTGCAAAAACTTGATCACCACCTTTTTTTTATACATTTCCGAACAGATTTCATCGATTCCTGGGGCTTTATTGTCTTTAAGTTTTAGGATAGCATTTAAAACTTCTTCTCTTGTTCACTGTGTAGTTGACGTTGTAGATTTTGTTGATTTTCTATGTTGTACTTTCCTTCAATACCCCTCCTATGTTTATATTTAGATGTTCATGTTATATTCAAATGCTGTGCCCATCTGTTAAGAACTGAGTTTTTATCATATAGAATTTCACCGCTAGTGTCTTTACAAATTTTTAATCGTGGTTTAAATTCTCGACGGCTATTATTTAAGGATTTGTAGTATTTCCTCCTTTCATTTTTATCGAATAAACATTGTATCTCATTGAGAGTGTTCTGTTCGTATTCCATCTTCTTACGTAGATGGATACGTTTTTCCTCTCTTCTAAGACGTATATACTCTTCTTTTTTTCTCCGTGTACAACCTGCGTCGATGGTTTTTTGATATGCTTCCTTCTTTCTACTTGTGTCCATTTCGGACTCATGATCAAACCAATGATTTCTTTTTTCTGACTTGGTTTTGCCCAATATTTCAACCGATTTCTGTAACACAGTGTCTCGTATATTTGTCCATAGTTGGTTAATGTCTTCTTCTTTTTCTAAGTTATTTGTCGTTATTTGATCTTTTATTTGCTGTCTGTATACATTTGCAATCTCGGGATCTTTTAGTTTATTAATGTCGATTTTTTCTCTCCTTCTCCCTATCTCCTTTTTTAAATTGGATATTCTCTCTTTAAATCGTGCTTTAATTAAATAGTGATCATTATCTATGTTTGCTCATCTAAAAGACCTAGCATCTAATAAGTTAGAGCAGTGTCTTGCATCGATGATTATATGATATATTTGGTTAATCGTTTCATTATCAGGAGATTTTCAAGTTCCCTTATATATATCTTTATGGGGAAATCGTGTCCCACCTATTACCATGTTGTTAGACATTGCAAAGTTTATGATTCTGAGATCGTTATCGATTCTGAGACCGTTATCATTAGAGTCTACTTGTAGGCTCTCTTTATCGATGGTGGGAGAAAATAAATTCTCTCTTCCAACTTTGGCATTAAAGTCTCCTGCTATTATTTTGATGCCATTTTTTTGGCACTCATCGTACTCTCGGTCTAGTGCCTCGTAGATCATGTCTTTTTCATCATCCTCTAATTCTTGCGTTGAAGCATGGATGCTAATAATGCTAATATTAGCGAACTTCCTAAAAGTCTTATTTGACATATCCTATTATCAATAGCTTTGAAATCGATTACACTATGTTTGATCTTGCTGCTTACAATAAATCCGGTATCAAATTCGTGTCGAGTAGGATGTCCACTGTAGTAAATATTGCAGTTATTTTTTTCCAGGATGCCTGAGCTAGTTCACCTCAGTTTCTGTAAAGCAATGATATCTGCTTTGGCTTTATTCATTTCTTATTTCGTTTGCGAGTTCGTCGTAAGTTAGACAGTCGGGTTTCTTTCTTTGTAGCTCTCATAACAAAAGGTTTTTACAGGGTTGAGTAGTTAACCCAATGCCAAACTGCCCTCTTTTCGGAGGGTCATTTCACCCACTGTCCTTTACCCCCCGATAAATTGATTTCTCAGTGAAAGGTATTTTAATAATACAGTAAATATAATCACTGTTAAGATAAAAGTCGGTCAGATAGCCAAGCGGGCTGGGCGGCCGGTTCTCATTCGCTTCACTGCGAGTGTTTCAGTGGATGTGAGTTCTATCCCCAGCTCGGTGTACAGAAAACAAAAAGGCTAACACAGCAGTTTAAAATTCTAAATGAATCTGCGGCTTAGACTAGAATATGCTGGTGTCTGATCGGCCTATGGTGGAGCAGTACGGCAAGAGATAAGAGCTAGCGGCTCGGTGATACTCCTCCATAGATCCCTACCGGAAGGGCGTACCGCCTAAAATACCGGTTATATAAGATAAAATTGTAAAGATAGACCATCGACATCAAAATATGTGATACAAAACTATAAATACAACATGTAAATAACTCCATCAATAACACAATCCATTTAGTCAAAGACTAATAAATACCAATCCGCCCTTTAATTTTATGAAACAAACATTTTGGGAACCTCTGATATAAACTGTAGAAAATACCTTCCGATTAAGTAGCGTTTTAGATTTCGTTCTGGCCGAAAACCGGCAGGTGAATTACTGGCAGTACTTAATAATGGATGTTCAACGGCGATTTTAACATAAAGGGTTATTTTCTGTAGAGTGCATCTGGTAAAATTGTTCGATTAACCTCAATTTCATTTAATGAAACCTCCGTAATGGATATAGATATGGATATAGATAACTTTAGGTCGTTTGGTGTAGTAAATTTAAAAATGATGTTGTTTTAACTTTAGATTTGTTTGTAGTTTACAAAGTGTAGTCTACAAAGTAGTCTTTGAAATGGACTGCAACGCAGGCGGTGCCTTTTGCATACAAAAGGTCTAACTCTGTGCAGGGTTTCTTCAACACAGGGCAGATCGGTTAATGTGCCGAGTCTTGCATTGTACCCTGAAATGGGAACATTCATAAACTAGGTACGTCGTAAAAAAATGGACTTTTTAATACCCCCTCCCTTTTGTGGTAAAGCGTTTTGTAAGTTTTATAAGTCCATCTATTCTGACTTCCATTTTGTTGTTTTAGTAGATGTTTTCGATAGTTTTTATAATATTTAGGGCAACTTCTCTATTATACAGAAAATGAATTACATCTTTGAGTCTTACTCTGTCAAATGCTTTCTTTGAGTCAATAAGACACAGAAATGCTGGTCTATGATACTCTAGTGATTTCTCAGTAATTTGCTTTATAACGAATATTGCATCTGTAGACGATCTTCCATTACGAAAACCCTGTTGTTCATCTGCTAAACTTATCCTCTGATTTATTAGCACTTGTAAGTAAGCACTAGTAAAATTCTAGTTGTAAGTTTTAGCGTCTTCTCTCTCTTCTTTCTCAACCATTTTCCATCCACTCCTGAATGTAGGTCTCTCCCAACTGCTTCCATCTTTCTCTATCTTGCGCCCATCTAATCCACTGTTTGCCTGCCACTGTTCTTATGTCATCTACCCATCTTTTTTGAGGTCTTCCCGTGCTTCTTGTTGTCGTCCTTGCTCTCCATTCTAGAATTCTCCGTGTCCACCTGTTGTCATTATATCGGGCTACGTGACCTGCCCAGCGCCATTTCATTTTTGCAATTTCTTCCACAATATCCCTAATCTTCGTTCTACTTCTTATCTCGGTGTTTCTAATCTTGTCTCTTAGTGATATTCCAAGCATGATTCGTTCCATTGCTCTTTGCGTTGTTTCTAATTTTTTAGCAGATTTTTTGGTAAGGGCTACTAAGTTTTAGCGTAGTATTTAACAAGTTTATACCTCTGTAGTTTTCTGGCTGTTTTTATCTCCTTTTTTGAATAGTAGAATTAGTTCGCTCGTTCTCCATTCTTCCGGTATTTAATTGTTTTATAATTTTATTAATTAATGTTGTTAATTGTTCTGTCACTGCTGCTCCACAATATTTCAGTAATTCGTTTGGTATCCCGTCTTTACCTGCTGCTTTTCTGTTCTTCAGCTTTCAAGTAGTTTACGAACTTCCTTTATATTTATATTAAGTTCTTCATTTTTGTGGTAATTTCTGATGTTTTCGGTTCTAGCGTCGTATGTTCTTCTGCATAGAGTTTTTTTAGGTAGTCAATCCACGTATCCATTTCTTTGTGTTTTGGTTCTATTAGTTCCTTTACCTCTGTTCTTTGACCTCTTATAAAGCGCCATATTTCCTTTTGCAGACCATAAAAATCATGTCCCATTTCATTAGAAAAGCATTCCCAGTGTTCCAAGGTATATAGTTGTAGGAAAATAATGATGTAAGTTATGATTTAACCGAAGCGATGGATAAGCTGATCAAAATTGCAACAAAATCGGTTAAATTAATCCATCGGGAACGTTATTTCCCACACGAAAAATTATTTCTTTAAAAACAAAGAAGTCAACAATCATTGTTCAACAATAGAGTAAATGTTCATACGAAAAATTACTACTTGGATATTAAATTTCAGGTTCTTGCGTATTATTACCATCAAAATTGCTCTACTGCTACTCCTACTTTAATACCGCCATCTTGTCTGTAATTTGTTTGCTAACTATCATATATTTATACCTAATATTTAACATTTTTGATAAATATGAACAAAATATATAATTTTTTTATTGTTTTGTGAAATGCGTGATCTTTTTTCTGGTGCACAAACGGCGATTGCTTCTATTTGTATTCAATAATCGTGGTACTGTTTGAAAAATCCCATTTTATCTTCATATGATGTACATTCAATCTAATCTCTTTAATGCTAATCACGCAATCTTGATGATGTAATTATTAATTAGTTTATCTAACACGCGAATGCGTCCTGATGTGTCTTGAAAGTTGTTAATTTTGCACATAATTGATTTGGTTTCATCACCGTGTGAGTAATAATGTGAACATACATGTCTGCATTTGAATAATTCAAGGATCTTGGCAATTTTTTTTGTCTACGGTACATAGAACCTGTTTGTAACTAATTTGATTTATTAGTTGTGATTTAGTTTGTTTAGTTTAGTTTGTTAGTCAAGTAGCTCTCTCTGTGGATTTCAGGCAAAATTGTTGATAGAGTAAAAAGGAAAGCAATAGAGAGACTGTGAAAATTTAATAACAATAATAGAAATTCTTCTTCTTATTGCTCCGCCCCCTTTCGAAGTTTGGCGATCCAAATGACTTTGAGCTTTTAAGACAATTCAAGCATTGAAGCCTGCTGAACGAAAGATTTTTGCGGATGGGCTGTCAAACAATCTGCTCGGCTCCTTCAGCCGCGACTTTTGGCGTCGTTTATTGTACTCGATGGCTTTTCTGAGATTTATCTTAGTACAAATACGGCGTCTACGCTGGATCTTCCGTATTTGAATCCTTTTGTTCATCTAATAAAGTTGTTAGTTTATTGATTTTGTTGGTTAGGACTTTTGGGGTAAGCTTAAGTGCGGTGTTTAGTAGATTTATACCTCTGTAATTATTGGGGTCTTCTTTATCTCCTTTCTGGAACATTGGTATCAGTATGTTGTTTGTCAGTATCACTCGAGGATACTCGTTTTCTGAGTATCACTCGAAAGCGCAAAAAGTTTACTTTAGCATAGAAACAATGTTATGCCCTACCGTTATCAGGCTTGTGCAGAGAAAGAGTTAATTAAAAGTAAATATCTCAAAAGAAAAAAATTGCTTTTTTTGTTCTAAGTTTTAATTTTTTTTACATCCTGCGGTCGAAAAAGGTTATTAGTGGTAACACTTGGTCTGTACAGCTTTTATGGGTCAAATCTGGTCTTTTCCGGCATTTTATTTGATATTGTCGCTGCAGAGAGCAGAGTTTCTGGGAACTAAATCTACCAGAAGGTCTCTAATGCCAAGAAGCCTGGTTCTGGCTACAATTGTAATTATAATTATAGTTACAATTTGACCAATCGTAAAGCCGGAATTGAGCTATTTGGCGACAGTATCTGCTCGTCTCGATCAGCTTTCCGAGCATACTCTATAGAACCGTGAAGTGATAACCTTGAGGACTGTCGCTGGGCTTACCCAGTTTTAGGATTGCAACGATTTTGGCATGGTTATGCGTGTCCAAAATCATTCTCACGATACTAGTACATTTTCCACAGTGAGTGAGAAATTTCAGTTTTTCAGTTGGACATCATCAAAACCACGATCCTTTTAAGTTTTATCTGCTTAATGGCAGATAAGTTCGTTTTTGGTGAAATGGCGAGTATCAAGAAGATGAGGATCAAGAGGTATTATCATAGTCGTTAAAATATTGGCAGATGTGTTTTGATTTATCATTGAGATTTAGCAACTCTTCGTGATGTCTGCCCATCGCTGTGGAGATCTGCTTCGTTGGCGTTGACTCTGAGGCCTTCCTTTGACCAACAACCGCCCCATTTGGTGATCACTTCGATGGATATGACCAAAGAACTTTCGAATTTTAGAGTTAACAGCACTAGAGAGGCGCTGATTGGGTTTATTTTAATCTAGAACCGAGATATTCGTACGGCGAGCAGTCCATGAGATTCGACCAGAGTTGAAACGAGCATCTTCTTGTTTGTGATAGTAATGTGACGATCACGCCAGATCCCGTTTAGTTGAGTCATTGATGCTTTTACTGGTTGAATTCTTCGAATTTCAGGTTCACAGGTTACTAGGTAACCTGTTGTAAAAGGTTAGTAGGAAAAATAAAATACAGATCAATCGGAGAAATAACGAATCAAGGGAAAACGAATATATAGAGGGAAGAAAGATAAAAAAATGTGAACAAATTGAAAATTAGAAATTGTCGTAAAGCTTATTCAAGGTTAAAAGCTGCTAGTAAGTTTGGGTGATTGATTCCTTGCTACCTTACAAACCATTTAACAATACAGTATTTCAGTTGACTAATAATTACAAATGATTAATGAATGTCCTGCTGAAATAACAAACAAGAAACAAAGCTGTCATTGTTATGAAGTTAAAAATGATTGGTGTCTTGCTGTTGCGTGTGTAAACATCTATTAGCTATAGAAATATTCAGAGCGGGCATAAATCTAATCATCAACAAAACTTTTTCAGATATTATTAGCTATAAAATCTTTTATGTGTCTGTTGGTGTGTTAGTTTTATCGAAAAAAAAGCCATAAAATTATGGAGGTCTTATTTTTTGTTATAGCTATTACTGTTTCAGCTAGAATACTTTAAATTTTGAACATTAGCAGTCTTTTATGTTTTTTTTTATCGCCAGTGGACTAAATTTTTCAATGAATGTTTTTCTTTGACACATAATTTTGTAGATTTAAAGGTGAACCAAGGTAATCAATTTCCTGGTAATTTGTTTACACTGCTTTACTTAGAATTGAATACTTATTATTCCATCTAATCTTTATTAACTCACAGGCTGTTGTTCCCGACCGGCATATTGGATTAGCTCAAGTACAGAGTTACGGATTAGAGAGTAACTTGTCAATCATTCTTTATGAAAACATTTATATCGATTGTTTGAAATGATATGATAGTGAATATTTATTTTAAGAGTGATGATGGAGTGTATTGATATACCAGCAATGATCCGTGTTATATATATGTCAAATAAAATATACAATTTGGCAAAATATATAACAAAAGAATTTTTAGTATACGGAAATATGAAAACATCCGTTTTTATGACTAGATTTATTATACTTGATTTGGAAATGTATGACAGGACAATTTTATTGTGACAGAAGATTACAACGGTATTTAAACAAGCCTGTTCAAAGTAGAAAAGTTATAGATATCGATACTCTCTTGTATCAGTTTTGTACAATTTATAAAAATAATAAGATCATTCATATGGGAAAAATATCTCCAAAACTCAAACCAGACATAACTGCTCGGGGAGCAAAAATCATACTCGCCTTTGCCGATGACGTAGACGCAGTAGCACAATCAATATTAGAAATTAAGGTAATTTGCTCGAACTTTGAAGAAGCTCCATTAAACATCGCTCTAAAAATAAATGAAGACAAAACAAAATACACGGTCGTCTCAAAACAAGAACGACGGCGAATAAGGCAAAACATTACTATAAATAATCACAACTTCGAAGTGGTTAAAGAATTTAAATATCTAGGAGCAACAATCACAAATGACAACAAATTAGGGCGAGAAGTTGAAACGAGAATAATGGTAGGAAACAGATCTTTCTTTGCAATACAACATCTAATGAAGTCAAAACTTCTTTCACGAGGTACAAAAATCCGGATATATAAGACCATAATACGACCAGCAGTCGCGTATGGAGGCGAAACATGGACGCTAACAAACAGAGAAATAAATAAATTGTTGGTGTGGGAGCGTAAAATTCTTCAAATGATATATGGCCCTTGCAGAGACAGTGTGAAAAACGAATGGAGGGGCAGATACAATAACGAGCTAGAGTCTCTATTCGGAACAGAAAATCTAGTCAGATACATAAAGGCCAATAGACTCAGATGGGCAGGGCATGTGATACGCAGTAACGACAATCGCCTTATAAACAATGTGTTCTGGGAAAGGCCTGTAGGGCGTCCTAGAAAAAGGTGGAAAGATGCAGTCAAAGAAGATCTAGAGAAAATGGGAGTGCGACAATGGGAATTACTGGCACAGGACCGACAAACATGGAAGGCAATAGTAAACGCGGCAAAGACTCACGAAGAGTTGTAGCGCCATTGATGATGATGATGATATGGGGACCATTTCCCGAGATATAACTCTTCATTTGAGCCCAGATTAGTTCAATGGTGTTAAGTTTGAAATGATAAAGTGGTAATCGTAACTCCACGATCGTTTTCTTCTTCTTCTACAGCATACTGCTTAAGTTTTGGTGACTTTAATTTACGTAACTGTAAAAACTATTTATTCAATATTCCTGCTTCTACCTATAGTTCTTTGCTTATTAACCAACCTAAAAGATCTCTCTTTTTCCAACTACTGTTACGGGCCGCGTGATGCCGACGTAGACTCACGCGCTAGGTCGGCAGGAAATGCTGTATAGCTCAACATCGGCTTCTAGAACTCATTTAAAATACACGGGGACATTTCGAGCCCGGTCAGATGGTCTAGAAAGCATACTCGGCCTGTGCTTCTGAGATATCAACGAGGACTCACATGGCCTATAATATTTATAAGTAACAATTGCGTAATTATTTTTTTTTTGTTATATATTCATTTATAAGAACCTTCGGAAGGTTGATATGGTGATCTTGTTAGTTTCTCGGCGAATACTAAATTTTTACATACTTTTTTTTTAATTACATGTATAATGACTACATGTCTCTTTTGCTGTTCTAAGTTTGTGTTAAATTGTAAACTGTACTTAGTCTTAACTTGTTTCTACAACTTAACAATTAAATGTTTCAATGTCTCATGTTTTTACATTTTATACCTTTGGCTGCTACATGTCTTTTTGAGATGAACTGATGATGCTCTCTGATTAGAGAGCGAAACGTGTTTGAATAAATAGATGAAGTAGCCACCTTATTTGTCTTATTCTCCACCTTTTCACCGAAAAATCCACCATTCTTCGAGTGATCCTTGATTTATATTGGATTAGTACTCTTTTTCTCGATATATATATATATATATATATATATATATATATATATATATATATATATATATATATATATATATATATAGTTCGTATTAATAATATTTCTTTCTTATTATATTATTAATTTAGAAATTAAAATCGCTTTTGCTGATATAAACTTTTTTGAAAGAAAATTACATGAGTTACGTACCAAGGCTTACAATATCTTAAGTTTCCACACATTTAATGAATTTAATCGTAGACAAAGAATTAAATACAACACAGAATTTCATAAAATCAAAAAAATACAAATTAATAAGTTCAATAAATTAAAAATAGAAGCTTTTGATAAGATAAAATTTCAAGAAAAATGGTTTAAAAATCTAACATCTATTCATTTTCCTTTTGAAATTAAAAAATTTTTAGCATTAGGACCTAAATTTTCTTTATGTCCTTCCAAATCTGATATTAGAGTTCCTAATTTACTTTCTGATATTGAATCAATAATCAGACCACTTAATGATAGTCAAAAGGATGTTGTTAGATCTAAATGTACAAACGTTATTACAAACTTTTTGCATAAAGAAATCAAAGATCATTTTTTAAATAAATACTATATGCAAACTAAACTTTTTCTTAAAAACCATCCTGAAATTTATATTGTTAAAAGCGATAAAGGTAACGTAACTGTTGTAATGTACAAAGAGGATTATCTACAAAAAACTGGAGAACTCTTAAATGATACTAAGTATTACACTACACTTAGAAGGAGTCCTGTTTGTACTTTGCAACAAAAAGCAAATTGTCTAGTATCTAAATTAAACATAAAGAAATTTATTGATAATAAAAAAGCAAAAGAGCTCAAAATTTATAATTCTATTGCTCCACGGTTTTATGCTCTGCCAAAAATACATAAACCAACTTTATCTATGAGACCAATTGTTTCATCTTTATGCCCTCCTAATGGACCAATAGCACAGCTCCTCACTGACATCTTAACTAATGCTTATAATTTTAACAACAATTTTTACATTAAAGATTCATTTGATTTTAGTTCTTTCATTAATAATTTCCAATTACCACAAAATTATGTTTTAGTTAGTTTTGATGTAACATCTCTTTTTACTAATTTGCCTTTAGATTTAATCATAAGTAGTGTTGAAAAACATTGGAATGAGATTTCACAACACACTAATATTGACTTATTACATTTCAAAACACTTATCAACTTTGTTTTTGATTCTAATATTTTTATATTTAATGGTGTATTTTATAAACAAATTTTTGGTAGTCCTATGGGATCTAGTCTTTCACCCATTCTAAGTAGCTATGTCATGGATGATGTTATCAGTGATTGTATCAGTAATTGCACTTTTTTCATTCCTTTTATTAAGAGATATGTAGATGATTTAGTTTTGGCACTTCCTAAACACAAAATTCATGAAACAGTCAACATTTTCAACAGTCATAATCAACATATACAATTTACAGTTGAGGAAGAGGTAGATAATTCTCTACCATTCCTTGACATGAGAATTGTAAGAAATACAGACAATATGTTGAAAACCAGATGGTTCAGAAAACCCATATGTAGTAATAGATTTATAAGCTATTACTCTCACCATCCAAATAAGATGAAAATGAACCTTATAACAGGATTAAAAGAACGTGTTTTAAAACTTTCTCATCCAGATTATCTACAGGAAGATCTTCAATTATTAAAAAATATTCTAATTGAAAACTCTTATCCTCCAGATATGCTACATAGGATGCTTTTTTCTAATATTGGTAATATAAATAATTTAACACCATTTTTTGCTCAATCCCAAAACATTGTATCTAACAATCAAAACATCTATTATCATTCACTACCTTTTATACCATCATTAACACCTAAATTAATACAAACACTAAAGGTTATTGACAATATAAAAATAGCAACAAAGAACATCAAAACTATTTCATCTTTATATTCTAAAACTAAATATCCTATAGACAAATTTGAAAAAACGAATTTAGTATACAGCATTAGTTGTACTCAGTGTGAGGCTGAATATGTTGGTGAGACCGGAAGAAATCTTTCAAATCGCATTATTTCTCACAAAAGTGATTGCAGAATTAAAAAACCATCTTGTGCTTTGGCAGAACATGTAATCGATAAAGACCATATTATGGATTTTGATAACATTAAAATTTTATGTAGTGAAAGTAATAAATTTAAAAGGACTTTTTTGGAAATGGTTTGTATTAGCAAAAATGATAATAGTTTAAACAAAAGATCTGAAATTCAAAATTTAAGCAAAATTTATAATGATATTCTTTCTTTATGATTTATATATAAAACTTGTAAAATGTCATATTTAATTCTCCATATATCTGTCACATTCTTTCAGACATCTGTCAACGGTGAATAAATGTTCTTCTTTTTGTTACTAAACAAAAAAGAATGTTTAAACGAAATTTTACTTTTGGCAATATAATTGTCAAAAATAAAAACAGAGAAACATTTATTAGATTAAAACATTTTTTTATTAAATATTTTGAAGATGTAAGCAGTGATTTTTACTTACCAAACTAATTTTTATTTGGTAAGTTAACAAAAATTGTTTTTTCTTTTTAGTTCAACCTTGTAAGTATTTTGTCTTTTTTAGCTCTTGATAATAATTGTAAACACAATTGAAAGCTCGAGAATAAAAAAATAGTTAACCAATAGCCCCATTATTGACTCCAACCCATCCAAAACAGTTATATATATATATATATATATATATATATATATATATATATATATATATATATATATATATATATATATATAAAATGATAAGCAATCAAATAGTTCGATTGAATGGTACAATTCTTCGATTCGTGTTGTAATTGCGCATTGTTTCATCAACTCCCATTGAGCCATTTAGACACGAACTGCACGTATTCTATTCTTAAGCCAATTACAATATCCCCGTTCGCGCCTTTTCGTTATCTCGACATCGGTTCTATTCAGAAAATGAAAGATTATTATTGTTTTAGACCACTAGCTACTAGGCGATTTAGAGATTGGACTGATAACTCTTAAATAGAACACACACGGAGCTCGTGGCTGCTTTAGAGATCGTCTATCTCTCGGAATTTATTTTAATCTTTATTGGATAAAAAACACCTGCTGTTTGGAGTGGAATAAAGATATCGGTCAGTTTAAAGTTTAAAGTAAAGTTTAAAGTTTAAAGTTTAAAGTTTAAAGTTTAAAGTTTAAAAATCAAAAGAGCTTGTGGGTTTCTGTTATTATTACAGGGAATAAATTATATACTTAGGAAAAATTTTGATTGATTTGTGATATGAATGCAACAGGAAAGAGCGCTGAACACTGAAATTCCATAAAGTTTAACAAATTAACAAGCAAAAAATTCAAATAGTGTGATTTCTAAAAGTTTAGGCAGTATTAATGACAGTTAAGAACAGTTGTCAATCATATTTGAGTTTTCTGCATAGGGAATTGTTTCAGCATTTCCACTGCTAAAGCATTGAAAGTTAGTAATGTAAATCAGAAAGTAAAGACATTCAATATTACGGGATTTTGAAGTTGCTCTACGCTCGAAAGAAGGAAAGAAAAAGCCACTGCCGATAAAGTCGTTATTCGGTCATTCTGAATGGGATTTTCTACGATGATGTCTGGTCGCTAAATCCAAGAAAATGCATAATTTTGAAAGAAATAGGTGTGGTGCATAAACCACTGTGGGCTAAGACACTAACTACAACATATTAAGAAAAGCTTCTTAAAAAAGGTACAATAAATGCATTTTTATTAAGTTAAGTAAGAGAAATGACATAGTTTCAATTATTTAGAAATTTCTTATTCCCGCTAATCTAATAATAGTTTGGTAGTTTTTTAACCCTTAAAGTTTTGAAAAAGACATTTTACAAGGTTGCATTACCTGCATGTAAATGACGCCGCTGGTTATCTCAATGACTTATGATCAATAACGGAATTGTTGATCTCTCGTATTGTTTCCAACAATAAATGTGTTGAGTTAGAAAGTCGATGAGTAGTACATGAAAAGCTTAGAAAAGAGATTATCATTAGAGGGAATTCACTCAAAAATAGAAAGTTACCAAGACCAGAAGGAATAACCAACGAGCTTCTAAAACACGGAGGAAAAAGTATAACCCTAGAGATGACAAAACTTATACAATAACTAATATTGCACTGGAAGATACCAGACGCATGGAGAAACAGCCTAATGATACCAATGTTCAAGAAAGGGGATAAAGAAGACCCCAACTATTATAGAGCTATAAATCTGCTGAACGCTGCATTTAAACTTACCACAAAAGTCCTAACCAACCAAGGATTCAGATCCGGAAGATCCTGCGTAGACGCCGTATTTGTACTAAGACAAATCACAGAAAAGGCCATCGAGTACAATAAACCAGCATATCTGTTTTATAGATCTGGCAAAGGCTTTTGATCGCATCCAAGTCTAAGACGTCTTACCCCTACTGTGTAAAATAAACATACCAATCAATATTATACACACCATAGCAAACGTCTACTTCCATAATCGAATACAGGCAAAGATAAATGGAAAACTAACATAGTGTATACCAGTGCAAAGCGGAGTCAGACAGGGTGACTCGTTAAGCCCACTTCTCTTTAATATAATAATGGACGAAATAATACAAGCAATACGTAAAGGTCATGGTTACAGAATGGGGAAAAAGAAATTCAAATATTATGTTATGCAGACGACGCCGTATTAATCGCCGGGACAGAAGACTAGCTCCAAAGATTAACACGTATCTTCAATACAACAGCCAAGAAATACAATATGATAATATCAGCAGAAAAAAACAAGTATGACAACATCTAAATACCCACTACGATGTAAAATCGAAATTGATGGGAAATTAATAAAGCAGGAAGCAAGGTTTAGATATCTGGGAATAGATATACTTAGTTACGGAGATGTTGAAGAAGAAGCACAACAAAGCTTAAAAGCAAGTAAAGCGACGGGATCTCTTAATGACACAATCTGGAAGAACAAACGCCTAAGACAAGACACACAAACAAAAATATAAAGCAGCAATTAGTCCTATATTAAAATACATGGCGGAGACAAGACCTGACACATTAGAACGAGACGATTATTAGAAATAACAGAGATGAAAATACTTCGACGAATATCAGGGAAAAGTTTGTGAATAGGGAGAGAAGCGAAAACATGAGAAAAGCATGCAATATAAAAGGCAAATGGATGGGTGACAAAACGGAAACAGGAGTGGAACGAACACATAGTAGAATGGTAGAGGATGAGATAGTACGAATAGCACGAGATAAGTCACCAAATGGACGAAGAAGTATTGGGAGACCAAGAAAAAGATAGTGCGATAATTTTAATAATTTAGGAGGCTAATATTGAAGAAGAAACAGGATTCAAAGCCTACATATAAGAAGGAAGGGGAAGAAGAGGGAATTTTAATGTAAAACATACCCAATGGGAATCAAGATTGACGAGAACCAAAGGAAAAGAGCTGCCAACAGAAATATCAACAAGGTGCAATATCAACAGGCTGCACCAAATTATTTACCAACAGACAGTAATACAATTACAGATTTAATTGATCAGTAAGAATGTATGGGTGCCAGTACTATGGTTGTACCAAATTTAATAATTTTTGTATCATCTAGAATTTCTAGAACACAGTATTAAGGAACACTGTTGACCTAACTTGGTATATCAGGAAATGGAAAATGTCAACAAAGCAATCAAAAAAATAGCTGTCACGAACAGGGAACAATCCAGCACTCCCGCTCCTCGATAACAAGGAATTAGAAAGAAGAAACTCAGGAGGACAAAGCCATCTGAGTACAAAAGAGAAATCAAACGATTTCTACTTAGCGAAACCGAATTCAAATCTTAACCACTGTGTTTCCTAAAATTTGCGAAACAAACAGCTGGATGAATTACTCGGCAAGGGAATCTAAAATTGCATTCCACAAGCCGTTCATCCTAGTCAAAATTCGTAGTGAATTCAGTTTCTCGTACTTCCAACGAAGTAAATAACAAAACAGAATGACGGTATTAGATTTTTGTTTTGATACAGTGCAGCAACAACCGTTGATACGTATTTCGACCTCCTTAAGTCTCTTCAGAACGGTATATAGAGTGACTTCACTTCACCAGAGCAGTGACTATACCGTTCTGTAGAGACTTAAGGAGGTCGAAATACGTATCAACGGTTGTTGCTGCACTGTATCAAAACAAAAATCTAATACCGTCATTCTGTCCATCTGAGTACGTTTAATGTTAGCCTTTTCGTAGGTACTTATATTATTTTTTATTAATATCGTATATTTGGAGCCTATTCGTCCGTATTTTAATACTATTATGATGATAAAAAGAGACTATAGATAACTTTCGTTATAAACGATCAGATCCTAATCAATGCTTGTGCAAACTATAATTTTAAATAACAATTTACCTTCTCTTAATAAAAAGTTCAACTTATCGAACGAAATGCCGTGTTTCAATTGCTGTAACAACCATTTTACGAGATCTAATTACAGATAAAAATCCGCATTATTAAGATTACCAACAGCAATATGCCACCGTGGATTAAGTATCTGTGTCCTTGTGGAATAAAAGTATCCACGAGATTTCGAATAGCTGATAAATTAATGATAATGAATCGGACAGAAATGTCAGCAAAAGTAATGATATTGTAAGAGGTGGGCGGGCTTGTGAATATTAATGTTAGTGATACAATAACTTTTTTGTCCTTTGAATAATGAGCGGTGAATGTAACGACGTGAGTCGGGGAGGTTTTGTTAAAGAGTTTGTTTATAAATTAAACAAGGACTGTTCGATAACTACGTCGCTTAACAAAGAAAACTTAAAAGATTTTTGTCGGTATAGTGTGTTGCTTGCTCACTACACTTTTTCAACCTTATACCAAATATTAACCTTAAGGCCAGTTTTCACGCTACGTCTTATTGTACGTTTTGTTGGATAGGACAAATCCTATACAATAAAACGTGGCATGTAAACAGCAAAACGTACGTCTTGTCGAATCGAAATGAAATCCAAGGTCAGATCGTAGAAATGATGGGAGAAGCATAGTTTTGCGAGAACTGATAGGATAAAACGTTACGTGAAAATACATGTTCAGACAAGTCGTCCGATCTTGACTTATTTGACGACTAGTTCCACTGCAGTTCGTTTCATTTTTCCCAAAAAAAGCCTAATAATGTCAGATTTGCGGCAATGCACCCACGATTTTCTCGGGGAATTTATTGAATTGTATAAAAGTTTTTAAGTAGTTATGTTTTAAAACCAAGTAGATTGCATTACAGGTTTCAGGAATTATTTAGCTTAACGCTGGTTTGGATATTATGATTGTGAACTCCAAGTCCTTGACGCTGCGTCCTGTTGTAAGATATCTGAGAGTTGCTTTTGGGGTGTAATGGCTTTTCTCATGAGGTGTCTTATTTCAATATGTATGGTGTTACCAACTCTAGCAATTGACAATAGGCTGAGGTGTCCATTCGCAACTAAACGCACCAGTCATCTGGATCGCCTCTTTTAGTAACGAGACGTGGGAATACTGGCTTCTTTTTAGAAGCCCACTCTCTTGACCATCTTGTCTTTTCCCTCTTCATGCCCTTTTTCCTCAGTCGTAGTATCTTTATAGTTGAAAAAATAAAAGACAGTAGCCGTGTTTCCTCCATAATAAAAAAAAACACTAAACAAACTTCATACAACTCAAGACTCTGAATTAGAAATGAGGTAGAAAACGGAAGGAAAAACGTAGTGTGTGTATACACTGGACAAAACGTACATTTTGTCGTACGTTTTATATGGCCCACAAAACGTACCATAAGACGTAGTGTGAAAACGGGCCTTTATACCAAAATATAATCGAAATTGTCGATGATTATAGTGAGAGTATTGTCGCTGTGGTTTGGATGTGGCTCACCTACAATAATTGAATCGGTCATTTCAGAATGAGTATAGTTTTGAGTAAATGTAAAGTTTTTTAGGAGTAAATATGGTCCAAAGTTTTTTATGACTCTTTTTATTGTCGCAAAGTTTCTATCGTTCGACAAAAAGGAATGGCCACGTTATGGAACTTCGCTGTCTTGTTTAAAGATGGACTCTTAATTTTTATTTCTAACCGTTCACATCACAGCAAATGTCTACCTGTGGATGTCCAAAAGGTAGAGAAAAATGTTCCCGGAAAATCTTTAAATCAAATTTATACTTCACTGAATTATTATTATCAGGAAATTTGGCACAAAATTGGTCATACATTCAATTTTTTGTCTAAGTAATGCTTTTCTTTCCCTGTGTAATGTGAAATCTTAGTGGGAAAACTCCCAATATGAATCTTAATCTGTTCTATTAAATTTTCAGACTTAGCATTCAGTGTGAATTGCCATGAAAGCTTTTAGTTAACACTTTCCCATAAGCCCTTGTAAGTATGAATCTTGTGCATTCTTGATAAGCATGCTTCTGAATTTGACAGGTATTTCAGCCTTCTCATCTGCATTAACTTTTTCAAAGCACTTTAAGCGACAACTACAAAAAATATATAATAATTTTACGTTTTAAAACTATCTTAACCTTAAAACTTACCGACAGTCTCCTCTTGGTTTTCTTTATAATTTTCATATTCTTCTCCACACAGCCTTGCGTTCTTAATAATTTCTGACTTATAATTGTCTTTTTTACCTCTTTTTTACTTTATTTCTAAATTCAGATAATTATTCGTATCTGTTGTATCGATGTATATATTCGATGTTGTATCTCTCCGACTCTATTTAAGATTTATATCTCTGCAGCTCTGAAACAATGGAAACGGAAAGTCAAAGGAATGGGTATACAATTGAACGATCAGGATTACATATATACTTTACAGTTTGCAGATGATCAGGTGGTGATCTCAAATGACAAAGATGACATGGAATACATGCTTAGAAAACTAATTGAAGAATACCAGAAATGGGGATTAAATATCAATTTAGAAAAGACAAAATACCTCTCAATTGGAGCTGAAGCAGAACAACTCGATATCGATGACAATCAAAAAATAAATCCATGCAACGAATATAAATACCTGGGCGTCATCTTCGACCGTAGTGGAAAAGACGAACGAGAAATAGAACATCGAATTGTACAAGCACGAAGAGCTATAGCATGTTTGAACGGAGTTCTATGGAGTAAAGAAATATCAAAGAAAAGAAAATGGAACATCTATGAGACAATGGTTAAAACTAGCCTACTTTATGGAGCTGAGACATGGAGAATAACCGAAAAATATAAGAAAAAGGTCGAAGCCACAGAAATGGATGCCATCAGAAGATCGATGAGAATATCAAGAGCCGACAGAATACGGAATGAAGTGATAAAACAACAAATGGGTATAGAGGGCACTATAGTTGAGGATATTGAGAGAAAACAGCTCATATGGTATGGGCATGTGAGCAGAATGGGGGACGAAAGATTGCCTAAAAAAACGATGATGTGGCAACCCCCAGAGAAGAGGAAACGAGGAAGACCACCACAGAGCTGGAACCTGGGAGTTAGGAAAGCGATTAGCGCTCGAAATCTGGACGAAGACCTAACTCAAGACACAATACAGTGGCGTTTGGGAGTCGGACAACGTCGTAAGACGTTATAAAAAAACCGAATATATATATATATATATATATATATATATATATATATATATATATATATATATATATATATATATATATAGATAATTATTCGTGCCATTTACGCTGTCATATACGCTATCGTGTAAGGGTTGAGTTCCCATACAATCTTTCATTCACCACTGCTATAATCGCAAATAGGTTCATTTTCGGCGTTCTTAATCACTTGAATATTCTAAATTTTGTCTATTCTAAATATTTCTTTTACCCCAAATTTGAATTTTTTCCTTGATCACCCTGTAGGTGCTGTCAATTTAATCATAATACATTATCGCATAATTTCTCCCAAATTGGTTCATACAGACATATTTCTCTCCAACCGTGGATAAAGAGATGATGTTCCTCCCTTTCAGTAACAAATCTTGTAATATATTTATTAAAAACGAGGAAGCGCAGGTATGTAAACATAAACACAGAAATTTTATGGGCAGCAGCAGAAGCTTAGCAGAAACATGGACTTGGTGGTAGGATAATAAAAACTGCGTAACTTTGACCGCAGCTCGTAAAATTTTAACTTCCTTAGTATTGTTTGCCAACGACACGGTATTTATATGTTCGCTGATTTTTTAAGCACACAACCACAGAGCCAGTGCAATGTCCGACCGACACGTTGCAGGTAGATTGGTTGTTATTAATGTTTTGTGTTAAATCAAGTAGACTTTCAGTTTTTAAAAATAAAATATGGAACTCATTTATGTGGAAGTACGTCTGCATTGTTTATAACAGATGTTAGCGGTAAAAATGTTAAATAAAAGGCCAATTTGTGTGGTGACAGGTAAATCAATATTTAAACTTCCTTATCCAAGTGTTTAGGACTAAGAAAATGAGTCACTAACAAACCTGTTGAATTTAACAGAGTTAACAATAAAGGACTTGAAAACAATGATGGTACTGCACAATACACAAGAGATCCATTTTTTTAAGCTAATGTATAATTTCACACAACACAATCTTCTTCTTCTTCTTCCTTTTTAAAAGCAATTCTACTTGTTCATTGGAAGGTTGTCACCTCATCTTTTGCGCGGTCGTGCAATACTTCTATTGTCGATTTGTGACTTATCTCTTGCTATTTTGATGACACGGGTCTCCTCCATTCTACTTATGTGGTTACTTCATTCTTTTTTTCTATTTTCTGTCCATTCATTTATACAATGTACGTTACATTTACTTCTAATGTCTTCACTTCTCTTTCGATCTCTCAGCGTATTTCCTGTAATTCTTCTCAGTACTCTCATCTCTTCCGTTTCCAGTAGCCTTTGCGTTGGGGCTCTGTCGGGTCTTGTTTCTGAGGCATATGTCATTATTGGTCTTACACTGGCTTTATAAATTCTTGACTTCATCTCAGTGTCAATGTGTCTGTTTCGCCATATAGTTTTATTAAGGCATCGTGCCAGTCTATTTGCTTTTTATACTTGATCTCTCACTTCTTTTTCCAGGTCTCCATAGCTAGACAATGTAATTCCCAGGAATTTTATTTCCATTATTTGTTCAATACAGATTCCGTCAATTTTTATTTTACATCTAGTTCGTTCTTTGCTAACTACAATTGATTGAGTTTTCTGAAATGAGATTGTCATATTAAATTTTTTTGCTTTTATGTTAAATCTGTGGACTAGTCTTTGCAGACTATCTTCATCTTGGGCTATCAATATTGCGTCTTTGATTTCTTTTCTGATTCTGACAATCCGATACTGAATTATTAGTTGGATAGTTAGACACTGATAGACAAATATAAACAATTGTCATAAAAAGTACGCACTAGTAATTGCTAGAAAATTTTACCAGTTAGACAAGAATTGGTCTATAGTGTATTTTTATGTATGAGAGAGTAATAAAACAATAAATTATGTATGCAAATCGCTAAACTGTTGATAGGGGTGACTCAATGAAAAACAGATATTTGTCAACAAGTTTACAGAAGTATATAGGAAAACAATTTTAAATTGAGTATGACCACCAGGTATAAAGGTTGGAGCAGAATAGAATACAATAGTTACTAATTCCTAAATAAGGTTGCCAGTGTCGGAGTGATGGAGGTTAACAGGTACTAATGAATTTGCAAGAAATGTAAGATGTTTATTTTATTGGTTATATATAACCAATAAAAGTTTAATAGTACCTACCTATTTGCAAAATAAAGTTTAATTCTTTAGATAAAATAAAACGTTTTATTTTATCTGAAATGAGTGCATTCCACGAAGTAAGGGTTTCAACAATCAAACATTTAATTCTTTAATTCCAGGAATCTACGACAGTTAGTAATTGACTAGATAATTACCTTCTAAACTTATTCCACAGAAAATGTGATAGTGGGTTTTTCCATTTTGTAGGAAGGTCCAAGTGGCGTATTCAAAATTCTTAACAGTTCACTAAAAGTAGGTACTTCAGTTGCAAGGTGCAGTTTATTGTGTATACTAGTGTTATGGAAAATTTGGAAGTGCCGTGTAAACGCCGAAAAATTGGTCCTCTAACAGTTAATGAAAAAACATTAATATTTAATTGTTTTAAATCATTTAAAGACAAACGTTTATGTGAAAGTGTTGATGAGACCGTTGAGTTAGTTAGCAGTACACTTGGTGTTGGGAAATCTACGATTTACAGAGTTATTAAAGAAGAGAAATGTGGTAGTTTTCAAATGCCACGTAATGCTCCAGGGAAACCAAAATTTCAAATAGAATATCATTTTAAAGAAGGACTTCGACGGAAAGTGCATGAATTCTTCTTTAGACAAGAATTTCCAACATTGGATAAAGTTCTTGTCTCAGTTCGAGATGATAAGGATTACCCAGAAATGAGTCGAAGTACGTTATGGAAACTTTTAAAAGAAATAGGCTTCCGCTGGAAAAAGAATCCCAGAAAGTCTATTTTATTAGAAAGAAGCAATATTGTCATATGGAGAAGACATTTTCTAAGAACCATAAAGGAAATGAGAAACCAAAAAAGAAAAATATTTTATCTTGATGAAACATGGATCAACGAGGGTCATACACCAAATAAATTTTGGCAGGATGAAACTGTTACAAGTCACAGACACGCTTTTGTAAATAACTTATCTACTGGTTTAAACCCACCATCAGGAAAGGGACGCAGGCTGATAATAGTACACATTGGCAGTTCAGACGGTTTTGTTGAAGGTGGTTTATTAACTTTTGAATCAACTCGTACCGGTGACTACCATGAAGACATGAACGCTGATGTCTTTCAAGAATGGTTTTCAAGAATGGTTTCAAATGATAGATCTTCTTCCTAAGAACTGTGTAATAGTAATGGATAATGCAAGTTATCACTCCAGACTTATAGAAGGACTGCCCACAACCAAGTGGTTAAAAAAAGACTTGCAGAATTGGCTGAGTTCAAAAAATATTACGTATCATCCCGGATCTATAAGAAAGGAACTTTATTCGTTGTGTGCCCTTCATAAAGAAAAATTTAAAAAATACGAAATTGATGAAATTGCCAAAAATCGTGGAATGACAGTACTTAGATCCCCACCATATCATTGTGAATTAAACCCGATTGAACTGGTATGGGCACAGATAAAGAGTGAAGTTTCAAGAAAAAATACCACTTTTAAAATTCATGATGTTAAACAGTTGTTTTTGGAGGACGTAAATACTGTAAAACCTGAAAATTGGGAAAAGGCAGTAAATCACACTATTAAAGAAGAGGAAAAAATGTGGAAGCTGGACAATATTACGGATAAAATGATCGAGCCAGTTATTATAAATCTTGGTTCTGAAAGTTCATCTTCTGAATCTGATTTGGATTTGTAACAAGTAGCTGTAAGTTTTATATTAATATTTTTATTCATCTATTTAACATACCTTAGACGGTTTTAAAAACTCTTTTTCTCTTTTGTAATTTTTAAAAATTAAAAAAAATGTGAATTTTTTAAAACCCTTTTTAATGTAGGCCAGTCAGTTCTAATATAGTGTGTGATAAAAGAGGTCACTTTTGTTTACATACACATAACACTTTATAACACTGAAATAATTCATTTATTTTTTACAATAATTATTCAAAGTAATTTTTCAATTAATCTTGAGCACGCCCATGGAGTGATCGGAGGTACCAGTTAAAATTATGCTAATTACTCTCTCGTTCATAAAAATAAACTATAGTTAGGTATACTAGTGACACAGACCTTTTGAATGGCACTCAAAGGTCAAAAATACACTAAAATACCTGCAAGGTTCTGTAACTATTTTAATCATTTTTGAGTATATTTTATAGTTTTCGATTGAGAGTTTTATAAAAATAATAATATGAGGAAAGATGAAAAATATTTAATATAACAAATAAGGAAGAATGATCACTAATTCAGTTTTCTTGTTACAGAATCATCACATTCGTAGAAAAAGTGCCGAAATTCTATATTGGTAAGTACGTAAATTGATAAAATAGCAAGAATCCACAAATTCAGAAAGCCAAATCGTAAGAAAAGTGACAAAAATAGACCAGAGAAATCAGCAAATAAGGAGACTTTTCGTGACTATCTTTGATATAGGTATCTAACAACCGCTATTGATAAATTTGTAATGTAAGATCGCTATTTGATTTTAAATATTAGAGGTGAACACCCCTAAATTATGGAAAATTGGAACAAGTTTACTAAAAATGCATAGAAAATACTTAAAATGAGAGTTTGTAAAATATTTTTGTTAATTTCTTGCAAAAATAGCTTCAAAAGTAGACTTTTTGAAAATTACTAATAACTTTTCTAAAAATGCAGAAAATACTTTAATTTTACCTGAGAATGGAAACGATATCACAAATATTTAGCCGTAAAATGTTCAAGAAGGTCCGCTTAATAGTTATTGCAAAATTCAAATTGTTTATCCCAAAAAGCTTTTATCTACAACGTTATTAGTGTAAACTATTTTTTTTTTTTTTTTAGCCCTTTTTCTATCCGAATTGTCGAATAAAGGCCTCTCCCATTTCTCGCCATTCATCCCTGTTGTGTGCTAGGCGTTTCCACATTGGTCCTGCGACTCTTTTGATATCGTCGCTCCAGCGCATTTGAGGTCTTCCTCTTGGTCTCTTCGCATCGTACGGTCGCCAGTTTCCGACTTCTTTGTTCCATCTACCATCTTCGAGACGTTCGTTGTGTCCAGCCCATTTCCATTTTAATTTAGCTGCTTGTTTCGCGGCGTCCTTTATTTTTGTTTTGTTCCGGATTGCTTCGTTCGTTTGCCGATCTATTAGTGAGATACCAAGCATCTGTCGTTCCATGGCTCGCTGAGTTTTTCGAATCTTGTCCATGTTCTTTTTTGTGAATGTCCAGGTTTGAGCTCCGTAAGTGAGAACGGGAAGGATACAAGAATCGAATACTTTGGTTCGAAGGTTTTGGGGTATTTTTTGTCTTTCAGTATGTATGAGAGTTTTCCAAATGCGGCCCATCCCATTCTTACTCGTCTGCTTATTTCGGTAGTTTGGTTTTCTTTGTTTACCTTGATATTCTGACCCAGATATATGTATTCTTCTACATGTTCCACTTTTGTTCCTTGGATGGTTATCGTCGGTTGATCATCTTTATTCGACATTAGCTTAGTTTTACTCAAATTTATTTTCAGTCCTTTTTTATGGATTCCGTATGAAGCTCATCGATCATCGTCTTCAGTTCTTTCCAGCTGTCGGCTATTAGTACTACGTCATCTGCATATCTTAGATGGTTTAAATACTTTCCGTTTATCGACAGTCCCTTCGTTTCCCAATTTAGTGATTTAAAGATGTCTTCAAGTGCGGCAATAAATAGTTTTGGAGATATGGTGTCTCCCTGTCTTACTCCTCGGTTGATTTTTATTGGCCTCGTTTTCATTCCGTTATCCATCGTGACTACCATTTCAGCGTGTTGGTATATATTATGTATTAATATCCTATATCTAGAATATATTCTGCTGTTGACCAGTGCTTCCTCAATAGCCCATAATTCTATGCTGTCAAAAGCTTTCTCGTAGTCTATAAATGCTAAACAGATTGGTAAATTGTATTCGTTAACTTTTTCTATTAGGACCTTTAGTGTGTGAAGATGGTCACATGTACTGAACCCTATTCTAAATCCGGCTTGCTCTACTGGTTGATATACATCGAACTTTGTTGTCAATCTATTTGTAATTATTTTTGTGAATGTTTTATAAAGTTGTGATAGTAGTGATATTGGACGATAATTTTTCAGATCTGTATTGTCCCCTTTTTTGTGTATTAATATTGTGTTAGCAGTATTCCATTCCCTTGGTATGTTTCCTTCAAATAGGCATTTATTAAAAAGTATTTTTAGGTACCTGATGACTTCTTCTCCTCCTTCTTTCAACATTTCTGCCAGAATTCCATCACTACCCGGTGCTTTATTTCTTTTCAATTCTTTAATTGCATTTTCTATTTCTACTTCGCTTATTTCGGGCATTACTTCAGAATTTAAGTAAACTATTAGGTCTATATTATTTCGAAAGCACCAAATTGAAGACAAAGACTTTATATTAAAAGACAAAGATATTATCAAATTAAAGCTTTTAACGAAAATATTTAAAATAACTCAGACCCATCAGCATGTAGGAAGTTCATTTTTTTTATTTAAAAATGTTGGCATTTTTAATCGAATATAAAAAAAATACAATGTCCTACGAAGGATTGAAGGATTATTTTCAGTAATCTGAATTTAGTGCCGTTTCTCACTATGTGTCCGAGATATTCTAACTTTCTCCTTTTAATGAATCCAAACTGTTTGTCTTGTATTCTAATTTTAAGAAAAAGTTTTAGTGTATGGCTCATTAGATTTACGAGTATTATATTCTCCTATATATCTATCCTATATTCTCCTCACTTTTTCGCTCCCTGTTTCTTTGGTAACGTAATAACTTCTGAAACTAGCCAATCTTATAAAATATTGCCTGTGTCATAGATATTATTGAAGATTTTTCAAAGTATTTTTAAAGATTCATTCAGACTGTACTCGTCTGGTCCTGGAGCTCTCCCTTTTTTTAGTGATATTATGGCTGTTTTTATTTCTGCCAGTAGCATAGATGGTCCTGTTTCCGTAGGTATTGGGGACTGGTTCTCCCTCTCATCAAAAAAAAAATATAAATAAAAACATAATTATAATTAAAAATAGTCAAATTAAGTTTTGTTTATAACTGTCGAGTATACTGTCAATCATTTTCAAACGTAGTATAGTTTATTTTAGATTGCTGTTTAAATAAAACCTGCTGTGTATTTTTTAAAAAGGTATCTGCCTCTGTAGGTAAAAATGAAAAACTACAAAAGATAAATATAAAACAGCAATTAAAAAAATATATTAAACGGCTCTACTAGTTAGAGTTACTAATTGAAATTCACAAAAGCATTTTATTGTGGAAAATACACACATTACCACATTTTTATGCAATTATCTTTTCAATGGAATACAAAATGAACTTTAATGACTATATCGCTATAATTGTAGTTGATATTTATTGAAAGGATAAGCGCCACTTGTCACTTGCATCTGTTAATGATCGGAAAATATTTGTAGTATTCAACTGACGTTACTATTAATTATTTAACGATCTGCTGATCGATAGAAAAGTAAAACAGTTAAAGGATGTTTTTTAAACAGGCACGAAAGGAACAACGACAATATAAAACTGGACATAGAAAAAAAAAAGGCATTTTTGATCCAGTTTAGATATACTGCAATGTCCAAAAATGGACCTAAATGTCCATTTTTGGACATTTAGGTGATTTAGTGAAATTTAAAAGGTGATATATCACAATTTATTAAAAATTTCCTATTTCATTGAACTTTTAATATACGAGTTAATGTTACTTTGTCTAATACAAAAATTAATTGTTGGATTCTTCTTTATCTCCTTTCTTGAACATTGATCTCATTATGCTGTTTCTCCATGCGTCTGGTATCTTGTAGTGCAATTGTTGTTTTTGTATAAGTTTTGTCATCTCTAGGGTTATACTTTCTCCTCCGTGTTTTGTAACGAAGATATTTTGCCTACCTCAGGGTAAGAACATAGGGTATAAAATTGGGGACAGAAACTATGGGGGCGAAGATAGGGCAAGCAAAACAATCGTTACTTGTGCGAACGGCACTCAGGGGGTTGTTGGAGAGCTGGGGTCGTGGATAAGTGAACGAAAAGGGTTCGGATTTGGGCAGCTACAAAAAAATGAAATAAAGGGATACTTACATAAATCTTCTGGACAAATGGGCAAATAAAGACAACAAGAAAGGGCTTCTAGCTATTTTAAAGGAAAGGACGCCGCTTCGAAGAATCCTAAACTTGCTGGATTTAGGAAAAATATCCCTAAAATAAAAAATATATAAAGGGTTAGGAGATTTTCTAAAATAAATACAAACAATGGATCAGAGAAACAAATCAAACGTTTATTTTTGTCTCAAACAAACAGTTATCAAAAATACAGATTGCACAAAAATATACTATATAAATAGTTGCAAAATACAGAATAAAAAAAAAACTTACATGTGTCCGCTTACAAATTCCAGGGGTTGGAGATACTACAAAAACTTACAAATGTTACCGCACAGAGATTAACCTTTTTTTAAACAAACAAAACAAATAAATATCGACAAACATAAAGCTAGCTGTCATATGTTAACATTAAATTAAAAAAAAAACAATTAAAATGACAGCTAAGTTAAACCGTAAAATTTACAATTTATTAATTATTACAAAATCCTTTTAAATTTTAATGAAAGCAATTATTACTTTTAGCAAAAAAATGTCTGTCTAATTTGGAAAAAATTAATATATTGAATGTTACCTTATTTTCACTTATTTCACTAAAAAAAGAAACTTGCTACATCTCTGGGATTGAAACTAACCGGACAAATTCTCCACAGGTACAAAAGAAACCATTTCTATACTTCAGGAACGATGATCTGACGTAAATGGGTCTGGATCAAGCAGGCAAACGACAACAAAGCTGGTGGGACATCCTATATAATCATTTTCCAAAATTTCTTCAGTTTCGGTGTACTGCACAAATCTTACGATGATTACTCTGTTCTAAACTGCCATTATGCAAAGAGTATTATCATATTAACCGGTCTTAAGACATCCACACCAAGAAAATTGAATCAACTCCTGATTCCGAATCACCCAAACATCTTTCTAGTTTGAAATCTCTTGCTTGACTCCTCTTGCGTTAGATTTTACAAATTCAACCAAAATCAATTCCCCTTGCGTCTCACAGCTAGTTTTTGTGGTCTACGAACCTAAACAAGCAATCTACCCTCGAGACTTGCTCGTCGACAACCTTGAAATATTCCCAGCTTATTACGTCTGTACTACGAGATAAACAAACGCGGATTATTTTAACGTCCTCGATTCCTAGTTTTAACCGGAATAATTTTTTTTACCTGACAATATAACTGAGACAAACAGATCTATATTTTGAAACAACTGAATACAAAACTTAATATTTAGAATCTCAACTTAAAATGCCATAATATATTGATCGTTTTAAAATTCCTTTATAAGAGACAAACGCAAATAAACAACTCAGGGGTGTACTACAAAACTTAAAACAGAATTTATATTATTATATAGATATTAAATATTAACAAATTTAAAACGCTACAGTTTTAGAAGCTCGTTGGTTGTTCCGTCTGGTCCTGGTGACTTTCTACGTTTGAGTGAATTTATGGATATTTCTACTTCCTGAAAACTGATTTCTATTTCGTGTCTTCATTCAGGCACGTTATTGTGTTGATTATTATTTTCCTTTCCTTTAAACAGTTCCGTTAGGTATCTTTCCCATTCGTTTACTGGTATGTTATTGTATTCCTTTAATTCTGCCATTTCTTTCCGTTGGGTTTTTATGAATCTTCATATTTGTTTTTGTGTACCGTAGACGTCGCTTTCCATCCTTTTTGTAAACTGTCCCCAGTGTTCATTTTTTGTTCTTCTTACCAGCTGCTTTGTTTCATTTCTTATTCTTCTATCTTCTAATCCTGAGGTGGAGTATTTAATGTTTTGTACTTTGTGTAGGCCTCTCGTTTCTCTTTTATTTTTTTTTTCTGAACCATCATGTATTGTTGTTTCTTTTGTTCAGTATGACTTTGCGTTTTCCTAGAGCTTGTGTTGCTGCTTCTTGTTGTTTTTAATTTTCTCCCAGCTCGCGTTTATAGCGTCGATGTCGTCTATTTGTTTTAGCTGTATCTTCTGTGCTAGCCTCTTTTGGTACATGTCGCTTGTAGAGTCGCTCCACAGTGATTCTACATTGAATTTTTCCTCGGTGATTTCCTGTAGAAAATGTTTTGATGTTATTTTCATTCTTATTTTTGCTAGTACTAGTTTGTGTTCACTCCCTGCGTCTGCTGAGTTTAAAGTTCGGATATCTAGAATCTGCTTTGGCTCGATTTTTCTCTTATAGTTTATTTTTATGAACGAGAGAGTAATTAGCATAATTTTAACTGGTACCTCCGACCACTTCATGGGCGTGCTCAAGATTAATTGAAAAATTACTTTGAATAATTGTAAAAAATAAATGAATTATTTCAGTGTTATAAAGTGTTATGTGTATGTAAACAAAAGTGACCTCTTTTATCACACACTATATTAGAACTGACTGGCCTACATTAAAAAGGGTTTTAAAAAATTCACATTTTTTTTAATTTTTAAAAATTACAAAAGAGAAAAAGAGTTTTTAAAACCGTCTAAGGTATGTTAAATAGATGAATAAAAATATTAATATAAAACTTACAGCTACTTGTTACAAATCCAAATCAGATTCAGAAGATGAACTTTCAGAACCAAGATTTATAATAACTGGCTCGATCATTTTATCAGTAATATTGTCCAGCTTCCAAATTTTTTCCTCTTCTTTAATAGTGTGATTTACTGCCTTTTCCCAGTTTTCAGGTTTTACATTATTTACGGCCTCCAAAAACAACTGTTTAACATCATGAATGTTAAAAGTGGTATTTTTTCTTGAAACTTCACTCTTTATCTGTGCCCATACCAGTTCAATCGGGTTTAATTCACAATGATATGGTGGGGATCTAAGTACTGTCATTCCACGATTTTTGGCAATTTCATCAATTTCGTATTTTTTAAATTTTTCTTTATGAAGGGCACACAACGAATAAAGTTGCTTTCTTATAGATCCGGGATGGTACGTAATATTTTTTGAACTCAGCCAATTCTGCAAGTCTTTTTTTAACCACTTGGTTGTGGACAGTCCTTCTATAAGTCTGGAGTGATAACTTGCATTATCCATTACTATTACACAGTTCTTAGGAAGAAGATCTATCATTTGTTCGAACCATTCTTGAAAGACATCAGCGTTCATGTCTTCATGGTAGTCACCGGTACGAGTTGATTCAAAAGTTAATAAACCACCTTCAACAAAACCGTCTGAACTGCCAATGTGTACTATTATCAGCCTGCGTCCCTTTCCTGATGGTGGGTTTAAACCAGTAGATAAGTTATTTACAAAAGCGTGCCTTTGACTTGTAACAGTTTCATCCTGCCAAAATTTATTTGGTGTATGACCCTCGTTGATCCATGTTTCATCAAGATAAAATATTTTTCTTTTTTGGTTTCTCATTTCCTTTATGGTTATTAGAAAATGTTTTCTCCATATGACAATATCGCTTCTTTCTAATAAAATAGACTTTCTGGCATTCTTTTTCCAGCGGAAGCCTATTTCTTTTAAAAGTTTCCATAACGTACTTCGACTCATTTCTGGGTAATCCTTATCATCTCGAACTGAGACAAGAACTTTATCCAATGTTGGAAATTCTTGTCTAAAGAAGAATTCATGCACTTTCCGTCGAAGTCCTTCTTTACTGTTGTGTACTGCTAACTAACTCAACGGTCTCATCAACACTTTCACATAAACGTTTGTCTGTAAATGATTTAAAACCATTAGATATTAATGTTTTTTCATTAACTGTTAGAGGACCAATTTTTCGGCGTTTACACGGCACTTCCAAATTTTCCATAACACTAGTATACACAATAAACTGCACCTTGCAACTGAAGTACCTACTTTTAGTGAACTGTTAAGAATTTTGAATACGCCACTTGGACCTTCCTATATACAAAATGGAAAAACCCACTATCACATTTTCTGTGGAATAAGTTTAGAAGGTAATTATCTAGTCAATTACTGTCGTAGATTCCTGGAATTAAAGAATTAAATGTTTGATTGTTGAAACCCTTACTTCGTGGAATGCACTCATTTCAGATAAAATAAAACGTTTTATTTTATCTAAAGAATTAAACTTTATTTTGCAAATAGATAAAATAATAATTTATTTTATCTAAAGAACTAAACTTTATTTTCTTTATTTTGCAAATAGGTAGGTACTTATTAAACTTTTATTGGTTATATATAACCAATAAAATAAACATCTTACATTTCTTGCAAATTCATTAGTACCTGTTAACCTCCATCACTCCGACACTGGCAACCTTATTTAGGGATTAGTACCCCTCACAACTATTGTATTCTATTCTGCTCCAACCTTTATACCTGGTGGTCATACTCAATTTAAAATTGTTTTCCTATATACTTCTGTAAACTTGTTGACAAATATCTGTTTTTCATTGAGTCACCCGTATCAACAGTTTAGGGATTTGCATACATAATTTATTGTTTTATTACTCTCTCATACATAAAAATACACTATAGTGACTATAAAATCAATCATAGATTTGTTACCCCTGGATTTTTCAAATGTATATTTATACTGGAGCTTGGAGCTCAGTTTGTTAAAAGCACAGAGATTAGCCATGAGTTCTCCAGTTGCGTTGACATGGTTTTCATTAAATCTTTGTTTTACTCCTGGAACTATTTCATTTCCGATTTGTGCATTCTTTATTATTGGTGTCTTTAATTTTGATAATTTTCTGAACACGCAGTGTTGGTCTTAGACCTTTTAAGCTTCTGTTGTTTTCTATGATTTGCTCTATTATGTTCTCGTTCAATTTTTGATGTCAGATTGTAGCTCTTTTCTTATTGTTTTTATTTAGTTTTATTTGGTACCATATTCAATACACCTGACTATGAGTAATCCAAAATATGTATAAAAATGCAAATACCACGATTAAAATGCTGTTAAACGAAACAAAACAAAAAACGAAAGTAATACTAGAGAGAACACTCATAAAATGAAGATTGGTTTCCCATTACGTTCTAATTACAATGAAGACATAGGCGGACCATGGGGCGTTACCCCTATCTCTTGAATTATACCTTTCAGTAATTATAAACTTTTATTTTAATGTGAAATATGCAATATTTCATCACGATTTCTATGTGTTTTTTTGTATAAATTAAAACCGTTATTATTTAATGGAATGTGTTGCACGATTTCCGTGATTGTTTTAGTATATTTACGACCGCAGAGCCATATTTATTGACAAAAACTGTTCTAGTCACGCTGATTCTAAGAAAGGGAAAATTTCACTTTTAATTTCACAGTTTTTCGTGGGTTCACAAACAAAATTTTATTACTTCAATAACATTTTAAACAACACAATAAAAAATATTGAATTGCTAGACATTTCGTCTTGTTGTTCTCTCTCATGTATGAGACTTATTTTCAGGTCACTTTTAACTTGCCGGAAACTCCGAACAGTTGAATGGAACTGAAATTCTCTCACCTATATCTCAACCATTCCCCTGCTACTGCTGCTCTTGATAATGATTATATTTCTGAGGCTATCTCGCAGTCTAGGATGCCCTGTTTCCCCTTCCCTTTATTTATAACGATGTAAAGAGGAGGGAGATCCAGTAGGGCTCCATAGCTGCTGTTGGTGTGCTCCTTCAGAGCCTCTGTGATTCCACGACAAGGAAATCTTTGCTTGGCAATAGGATTTCCCTCCATTTTTTCCGGTCATTTGCTTTTTCTCTCCAATCTTTGACACATATATCTGAAAAGTTTTGCTTTACTACTTTCAACCATTTTTTCTTTGGACGTCATCATCTTTTTCCCCATTTCTCCCTCCTTCAGTATTGTTTTAACATTTCGGTTCTCTCTCATCCGTTTAATGTAACCAATCCATCTAATTCTTTGGGCTCGTACTTTTGCCGTAGTTATTGGTTTTCCATACATCCTCATTATTTCTTCGTCTTCTTCATGTGTTCATGGCACATTTTTTGCTTTCATTATTGAATTTAGTGACCCTAAGACTCTGCTCCCCAGTCTGACCTCTATCTCTTTTATTCTCTTCCCGTGTTCGTTAGTACTGAAATTTTCCGTTACCCTTAGTATCCTTTCATTTTGTTATATTTCCTATCATTTGTTTGTCTTCTCTTATTTTCATATATTGCGTTTTTGTTTATGTTTTGTTTTGCTTTATTGTTAGTTCGTATCTTTTAGCGTCTTCTTCAAATATCTGGAAAACTTTTTTTCTAGATGTTGTAATGCTAGGTTAAAAAGGCCTTAAAAAGCTTTCTTCCATTATAACCCGTTTTCTCGTGTTCCTTAGCATTTTTTTATCTAGCCTTATAAGCTTTCTGATATTTCTAATGTTGTCATGTCCTCATATAATATCCTTCGGTTTATGGAGTCATCATCATCATCATCATCATTCAATCTTCGCTTATCCACTGCTGGACATAGATCTCCCTCATAATTTTCCATCTATTTCGATCTTGTGCCTCTTGCATCCAATTCCTATAACGTTTTAGATCGTCAGTCCAACGTGTTGGTGGACGACCTCTGCTTCGGTAGGCATCATCTCTTGGTCTCCATTCCAGTATCCGTTTTGTCCATCTATTATCTGTCATTTGAGCCACGTGACCTGCCCAGTTCCATTTCAGTGTTGCTACTCTCTCTACTGCATTAGCCACTCCTGTTCTTTGTCGTAGCTGGCGATTTGGGATCTTGTCTCGTAGTGAAACGCCTAACATAGCACGCTCCATCGCCCTTTGACACACACGGATCTTTAATGTTCTCCTTGTCATGGTCAACGTTTCCGCACCGTAAGTTAACACTGGCAAAACACACTGATTATGGAGTCATATGCGTGTTTAAAATCAATGAATAACATCTGTAATCCTAAATTTTGTTCACAGCTATTGTTTGAATTAATTATAACATATTTAGTTGATACTCCCTGGTATTCCGCGATAACTTTGTTTTCATATTTTATTAATCCTCTCCTAATAATTTTTGCAAGTATTTTATAATTCTAATAGTGCTATTAAGATTATATATTATATTTGATAAACATCAAAAACATTGAGGCATTCGAGATGTGGTGTTACAGGGGAATGTGGAAAATACTATGGACAGAAAGAGTAACAAATCGAGATGTTCTGCTGAAGATGGAGAAGGAATGCGAAGTCATAAAAACCATACAAACGAAAAAACTGGAATATCTGGGCCACATAATGAGAGGAGAAAAGTACTCTCTGCTTAGACTCATAATCCAAGGAAAAATCTCGGGAAAGAGAAATGTGGGACGTAGGAGGATTTTCTGGTTGCGAAATTTAAGGGAGTGGTATGGGTGCAGTTCAATACAGTTGTTTAGAGCTGCAGCCAACAAAGTAAAGATTGCTGTGATGGTAGCCAACCTCCGATAGGAGACGGTACTAAGAATAGTGCTATACCTCTATAGTTTTCGCACTTCATTGTGTCGGCTTTTTTGTAGACCGGAAAAATAAGAGTGCTATTCCATTGTTTCGGCATTTCCTAATTTTTTCAAACTGTTAATGTTAAGCGGCAGATCTTTTCTTGCATTATTTCGTTGCCTTTTTTAAAAATCTCAGCTGAGATACCACTTTCACCTACCCTCTTATTATTTCTTGTAACTTAATTTGGAGCTGGTTCCTCAGATTCCTCATCATCTTCTCATCAATTCTCACGGTCCTCTAATTCCTCTTGTTGGTTTGTATTTAACAGCCCATATTTTTCTGTAGTAGTTAAATTAATTTTTTTTTTTTTAGTTATATTAATTTTTTTTTTTTAGCCCTTTTTCTATCCGAATTGTCGAATAAAGGCCTCTCCCATTTCTCGCCGTTCATCCCTGTTCCATTCATCCCTGTTGTGTGCTAGGCGTTTCCACATTGGTCCTGCGACTCTTTTGATATCGTCGGTCCAGCGCATTTGAGGTCTTCCTCTTGGTCTCTTCGCATCGTACGGTCGCCAGTTTCCGACTTCTTTGTTCCATCTACCATCTTCGAGACGTTCGTTGTGTCCAGCCCATTTCCATTTTAATTTAGCTGCTTGTTTCGCGGCGTCCTTTATTTTTGTTTTGTTCCGGATTGCTTCGTTCGTTTGCCGATCTATTAGTGAGATACCAAGCATCTGTCGTTCCATGGCTCGCTGAGTTTTTCGTATCTTGTCCATGTTCTTTTTTGTGAATGTCCAGGTTTGATCTCTGTAAGTGAGAACGGGAAGGATTCAAGAATCGAACACTTTGGTTCGAAGGTTTTGGGGTATCTTTTTGTCTTTCAGTATTTATGAGAGTTTTCCAAATGCGGCCCATCCCATTCTTACTCGTCTGCTTATTTCGGTAGTTTGGTTTTCTTTGTTTACCTTGATATTCTGACCCAGATATATGTATTCTTCTACATGTTCCACTTTTGTTCCTTGGATGGTTATCGTCGGTTGATCATCTTTATTCGACATTAGCTTAGTTTTACTCAGATTCATTTTCAGTCCTTTTTTTATGGATTCCGTATGAAGCTCATCGATCATCGTCTTCAGTTCTTTCCAGCTGTCGGCTATTATTACTACGTCATCTGCATATCTTAGATGGTTTAAATACTTTCCGTTTATCGACAGTCCCTTCGTTTCCCAATTTAGTGATTTAAAGATGTCTTCAAGTGCGGCAGTAAATAGTTTTGGAGATATGGTGTCTCCCTGTCTTACTCCTTGGTTGATTTTTATTGGCCTCGTTTTCATTCCGTTATCCATCGTGACTACCATTTCAGCGTGTTGGTATATATTATGTATTAATATCCTATATCTAGAATCTATTCTGCTGTTGACCAGTGCTTCCTCAATAGCCCATAATTCTATGCTGTCAAAAGCTTTCTCGTAGTCTATAAATGCTAAACAGATTGGTAAATTGTATTCGTTAACTTTTTCTATTAGGACCTTTAGTGTGTGAAGATGGCCACATGTACTGAACCCTTTTCTAAATCCGGCTTGCTCTACTGGTTGATATACATCGAACTTTGTTGTCAATCTATTTGTAATTATTTTTGTGAATGTTTTATAAAGTTGTGATAGTAGTGATATTGGACGATAATTTTTCAGATCTGTATTGTCCCCTTTTTTGTGTATTAATATTGTGTTAGCAGTATTCCATTCCCTTGGTATGTTTCCTTCAAATAGGCATTTATTAAAAAGTATTTTTAGGTACCTGATGACTTCTTCTCCTCCTTCTTTCAACATTTCTGCCAGAATTCCATCACTACCCGGTGCTTTATTTCTTTTCAATTCTTTAATTGCATTTTCTATTTCTACTTCGCTTATTTCGGGCATTACTTCAGAATTTACGTTTGTTATTTGTCTTTTCAGATTTTGCTTTGAAGAGTCGGGGGGATCGTTTCTTGAGCGGTATAACTCAGTATAGAAGTTTTCAACTATGTTTGATATCTGAGCTTTGCTTGTTTCTAGTTGGCCTTGTTGATTTTTCATAGTTATAATATTTTTCTTTCCTAATTTCGGTTTGGTATATTTCAGACTTTGATTTTTCTCTATCACTCTTTCTACATGTTCTTGTTGATGTTTTTTAATATCGTCTTTTATCTGTTTTCGTATGGCTCGATTAAGTTCTTTGTATTCTGTGGTATTTCTTATCGATTAATATAATATTCTTTATTACAATCATTAAACTTTTGCACTAAATTTAGAAAAAATAAATAAAAAACATTTCGTAGGCTATTCACAGACAATGTTGTAGAATGGGTTGTGGTTATCTGGAATGTAGAATCTTGTAGAAGCTTCTTAATATCTTAAATCTTCTTTAGGTTTATTGGAGTTTTTCCCTAATAAGCAGGAAGATTTTGAGGATCGATCGCAAACATGGGTGGATTATCCCTTTGTTGAGATTTGAAAAGTTGAAAACGTTTCTTAAGAATGCCGTTGTTGCTTTCTGCTCATACGATGACCTCTATATAATTATTGTGGCCATCAGAAAGGGTGGAGAAACTCGTCTCTCTGAGAACCAGCAGTTGGTTCAAGAGTTGCTTTTCACAAGTTGAGGCAACGAGTGGGTGTATTATTAGCCAAGCGATCTGTATCTTTAACGAAATACACTATTTTTTCGGGTACACGTAAACTCATCACCAATTACCATAAATACCCTCGTACATAGTAAAAACTCATCACCGCCATAAAAGTAGGGTTTTCAAAATAGACCCTAAGAGATTGGTAAACTGATCACTAGCCTACCTGCACCCCGGATCAGGTATAGACCATAAAATCCCAGCAAACGGCTAGTTTTTGGTAATTTCACAGAATAATCCAAATCCAGTTAAATGCAACTGCAATTTATTGGTTTTTTTTTGGGAATTCCACAAAATTCTATTGATAGCTACCTAAAATCATGCGAAAAGAAAAATTTCTCTTTATTTGCCCTTGTTTCTTCAACATGGATAGTGAACTGCTAATTGATTACGTCCTGGGCCAACGCGGACAAAAATGATGGTTATCAATAATTTCAAATTTCAATTGCAAAAAACAAAAAAATCGAATTGCCTTTTGTGGACTTGTGCGACAAAAGGGTGTAAGGCTAAATGTCATACAACTGGTAAGTAGAAATTTTATACTGTTTTTGTTTAGTTGTTTCGCACTCCTTTTCGCGAATCATCCTGATCAAACAGAAAAAAAACAGCGTAATTAATTCTTTAGTTAACTGTATAAGATGTTTCTTATAGGCAAGGCATAATATTACTTTGTTGCTGTATATTACCTTTTCCGATATTACATTTTGATAAATTGTTGCCATAAAATGTAAAGCTTTGCACGTGTAAAAAATTAAGTTTCCTTCGACTTCAATGCACTAATAGCACACTCAAGTTTTTAGCTTTTCCTATTTTCAGATATTTTATATTTACTAACTGTCCAAAATCGTCTATTATTTTCAAGCTAGTCAAATAACGCCAAAACGGTAAGACAAATTATCTCAAGAATTCAATGATAAATATAAAAATCCATTGAAAATCAAATACCGAAGTTGGGACTACTTCCGATATAAACAAAAATAGCACATATTGACAAATATTTTCATTTTAAAGTTCACTATCAAAATCCTATGCAACTAAATTTTTAGATCTCAAAACCATTTAGATTGGCAGATACGTCTAATAGGCCACACCGTGAGACATATTAATATCTCAATTAAATTTTAAAGCAATGTGCTTAAAATAATTTCTGAATTTATTAAATTATCACATAAACGAGAAGTATAACAGGTAAGAGGTAACCTTTCGCATTAGAAACCAGGCAAAAATCCCGGTGATGAGTTTACCTATCTGCGGTGATGAGTTTACCAATCTCCAAAGGATGCCGGTGATCAGTTTACTATATCTCCGAGGGTCTAATAATTTTATGGGGGGCTATATAGTGATGAGTTCGTACACGTCCATTTTTTCTGTGGTTCTTTGTTAACAACAGTTTAGTATCTGTGTTTTTGTAAGCTAAAACTTGGGGACTTTTTAAATTGAACTGGTATATAGATAAATCTTATTAATTCTGATACGCCTCTGTATACCTGCAAGTACAAACTTTTTCCTAGTACGACTAGTACCGTGGAATATCCCACGCCATTAACGTTCGTCTTAAAGCGTACCCGCACATCTCTACTTTATGTGACTTTTATGGTGGTTATCTCATCCGTCGCGTCGTAAAACTGAAAATATTGTTTTTGTTATATACACCGGGGAGTAAACGTCTTTTATTGTGATTACTCCAATCAGTTCCAATGAGGAAGTGAAGAGAAGCAGGTGCATAAAAGCTGAGAGATGTTTATTATAAATGGTAGGTTCACGTACCGACTTTTTCCTGTGTAATTGAATCACAGTTATCCAATACGATTACTCAGTTGAAATTTTTCTTCATAATTGAAAAATGATCAGTTATTAGTTGGTCTGGTTGCAAAAGCATTCTCTACATCAGTGATAAACAAGCTGCAGTGACAGTTTGGCTCAAATGAGTTTATTGTCCAATTGATTTTGTCCTGATTTATACACCAGTTTTCCCTAGAACCATAAGTAATGGTCTCCAATCCAGTTTCTTGCCAAGAGTCAAGTGGCTTCAGTTTTGATTTAGAGGAATGAGTGCTCCTGTGAACGCTGTGATAATATTTTTGTTGTTGACGTACAATTTGTGGTTTTTTAAATACTTAGTTTAATGCTTTTTCAAAATCTATACATGCAGTATCCAGTTTTATTCTTTGATGTTGTAATCGCCTGTATAATGTTGGCATTTCACTTTATCCTCCGATAGGTGACCATATGTAATAAGGTACATCTATCGGTTTTTGATTGGATTTTTGTTGCTTTAGATGCGTTTATTGACTTTGGATTAAAAAAAAAATTGATGTATATGTATAAAGAATCTACACTTACAGTAAAAAAATTACATCGAATGGCATTAGCGGGAAAATAATCACCATAATGTGCACGTTTTTTCTTGGAAATGTAAAATTTGAGTGACATAAATATAAATTATCGAAAAATCCTCACTGATTAGCCAGATTTGGCTCCCTGTGACTTTGATATATTTCCAAATCTAAACAACTGGACAAAATTCTCGAACAAATAAACACCCCATAAATTAGAAAACTATAGGCCTATAAGTCTTCTTAGTCACCTATACAAACTCCTTACAAGAATAGTAACGAATCGTCTTGAGAAAAAACTTAATGTCTACCGGCCAATAGAGCAAGCGGGATTTCATACCGGATTTGGAACAAACGATCACCTTCAGAGCATTAAAACAGTAATAGAAAAGACTATCGAATACAATCGACTACCCGTTCTGGCTTTTGTAGGTTTCCATAAAGCCTTTGACACACTAGAATTTGACAAAAACACGGATCATATCCTAATCGGCAGAGGAGTCCGACAGGGTGATGGCTGGGTGATAATGATGATGAAACACCAACGGTAATTATGAATTTTGAAGACGTTTCGGGTCTTGAGGCACGAACTATGGTTATTGGTGAAACGTCAAACAAAGGATATCCAGATGACATTAAAAAAAATCCATTTTTCACTATTAAGCCGAAAACTATTCACATTATCCCTTATAATATAGTATATCTGGCCTTTATCGCTGACTAATTTTCGTGTTACCATCGTCAAAATTCCAACAAAACAAATTAATTTTAAATTAAATTTAAAACAAATTATTAGTATTAATTTGTTTTAAAATAGAGGTCGATGTCTCAACAGCATCTTGTCTTTTCCCGCCAAAATGCAACGAAGGACTAGTACCGTCTGAATTTGTGTAATCTGTAAGAAACATCTGTTGTACCGTCTGCTATTAGTACAAGAAATGAAGACTGTTTTATTTTACTTAAAATTGTCTCCGTACATATCTGTAGCATACATTCGTATAGTTTTTGAAGTAACTTTAAATCATTGAAGTGTCCTAGGTGAATAGACAGTGTAAATCTACATTTGTAGGGTAATCAGCTACGCATTATGACCACGTAGTGTAAGGCCATATTTCCCATAAACAACAAAATATCGATAATTTTTGACAGATCGTAACGCATTTGATAGCATTTCGTTGTGAATCCGAATATGTTCGGCTTACTGCTTAAATCAGAGGAATATTAGTGATTGTGCCTAATAGCTGAAACCTTACAATATCGTTCCTGTTTCGACCAAATAAAATCAAGAAAATCTTCTGTCCAGTTATCTGAATCAGCTCCGAATATAGTACGGACGCTTAAGAGCGTAGGCGCAAAATTTCGGCCCAATGCTTTTTAAATGCATTCATTTTTTTCGAATCCTGATAAAACTAATAAGTATTTTTGAAAAATTTAAACGCAGAGTAAAAGAATACATTATGACTGAGGGCCGAAAGTCCCTGAAAACTTCTATAATGTTTGTTTTAATAAGTTACAGGGGTGAAAAAGAAGAGAAAATTTAGTGTAATTTTTAATTTCAAATATCTTATTCAAAAAAACTTTTTTGTTTATTCTAAGGGACTTTCGGTCCTCAATAATAATGTAATCTTTCATTCTGCGTTTAAATTTTTCAAAAATATTTGTTAGTTTTCTCAGGATTCGAAAAAAATGAATGCATTTAAAAAGCATTGGCCCGAAATTTTGCGCCTACTCTCTTAAGGCCCATCCTCGAAAATCCTAAATCCTGAATTTCAGTGGGCTATGTCTATTTCAAAATTTCTTTCTTTACTAAAACAAAATCTGTTGGACAACAAATCACACTCTCTCATTTCAGGAATATAATTAATTTCTTGGTCTAAATTTTGTTTTTTACAAAAATAAAAAGACAATATCTTGTTTTAAACCAATTATTTTTATATATTGTCACAGTCAATTGAAGTTCGTAAGCGGTATACATTACTTTTTAGTACAGATCTTAATTGCAAAGGAATAGGTTTTTCCGCAGAACTGTATTTTTTTTAGGATTGTTCTCTTAGTCGATTGACAAAATTGCTTAACAAATGGTTTTTGCACTCGATTTTTTCAAAAAAAAAGTTATTGCCGTACTGCTTGGTGTCACAAATTTTGTAAAGTTTGTTTAGCAGAAAGTTTGTTTAGCAGAAAATGGTTGACTTCAATTAGTGCGGTCTTAAATATTATTAAATTTATCTGACTTGGCCCATTGTTAAGACCTTGTATCTCAGGTAAACCATTGTTACCTGAAACCGGGCCTTTTTACTATTATCGGTTAACCCAGGATGTTTATATTCGGTACTAATGAAGTCAACCATTTACCGTTTAGTACTGCTAAACACACTTTAACATACGTGTTGAGTAATAGCATTTTTTGATGCTCACATACACACACAACAATACATGTTTTTTACGCCTCAGTACAATATCTTATAAGGCCTTTTTTCTATAATACAAGCCACACCCGAATTGGCCGAAAATACAGAATTATTTGATATTCGTGCCCATGCACCATCAGCTATTACAATAATAACAGCTTTGTTTTCTTCTGGTTCAGCTTCACCCCATTCTCGTGCTAGACTGTCTTCTTCTGTTTCAGCAGCTAACATTAATTCCATGACTGTATTATAAAAGTTATCCATGAACTTCTCTCCTATTTACTGCAAAATATTTGGGGAGTATACTGCTCATGTAAAAAAGAAAAGAGAAGAATTATGATTGAAAGACAAAAAAAATGTTCTGGCTAATTGGACAGAAATCTACGCTGTTTCTACATAATGCATTATTATATTGAAATGTTACAAAAATTAAGAAGGAAAACGCCACAAATCAACAGAAAATATTTCTATTCAAACAAAAAATTAAATCAAATAATAGATACTTACCACTGGTGGTTTACATACAATTTCGCCAATCGTAGACTTTCTCGTGGGGCACGAAACGTCTGCGTGAACTACCCCTTGTAAAAACTATGAATACTCTGATTTGTCAATAGTCTTAATGTGAATAAACTTTGTCCATTTAACAAGCACTAAATTTTCGTTTTCGTTTCAACATTATTTAAGACCCTACCGAGAGAGTGTAGGGTATATACCTGGACCCCTATTCACTAACTTGTGTGAGTGGCCGTGTAGGAGTTCTCTCTCACAATTTTGCTTTAATGCGCATGTCACTCTCCTGAAATCGTAAAATCCGTATTCACGAAAATGTAAGAGAACGCTCATGCTCATATAGTCCTATGCGAGTACTCTACTACTCTACTGGATAAAACTAAGAGAATTGCTAAATTTTAAGAGAGTGGACATGCGCCGCAGAAATTATAGATGACAGAAGGCCTATCAAATGAAGAAGAATGTATATTGTATACAATACATATAGTTTATAAGAAAGAAAGGTTACTGAAATTTTAAAAAGGTTGTTGACTTCTATTTGTATTTGGTTTATATATATATATATATATATATATATATATATATATATATATATATATATATATATATATATATATATTTTAATGGATGATGACGATATAATAATGTTAATGTTAATCGACGTTGTTGAAGAGGCGGAAGAACAAGCTGAAAATAATATACCATTTACAATTACATACAATTGCTCCATGTAACTAATAATAATTTCTTTTGTGCCTCACACAACATTTTTTTAATAAATAACTAAAAGTCCTTAAAAGTATAGTTTATAATAACGAGAATCGACAAGACAAAAGACAATACACCGTGATACAACTAACCTAACAGCAAAAACTTTTCTTCTTCATTTCGTTTTATCGTGAATATGGTTGTGGCTAGGCCTACAGTAGGTACATTTGAACTAAATAATAGGTCAAAGTTACTCGTTCGCTTTGGCAATGCTGGGTAAAATGTAGTAGACTCGCTGAATCATAGTGAATAGGGTTTTTTGACACCATGTGAGCGATGACCGAGAGAGTACTCACACCGATGAGTTGTCGTGCATGAGAACTCTCATGAGTTACAGAATACGGCCCCTGGTAGCTAGATATCGACAACAAAGACAGCCTGTGCTGATCGAGAAAGATAACTATTAGCAGAGCTTCGAGCTTTTCTTAATTAAAGTTTAAAAATTATATCTGCTTTGTATTACACTTTATGCTAAAAGTAAAAACAGATTCGGAGAGTGCGAAAAATTCTATAGTGACGTAACTTTTTAAACTTAGTTAACATTAACAAAAAAAAATTGAAAAAACATTGTTTAAACACTTTATTAATTTATAAAGTGCACTAGAATGTTTTAAGACCTATCATAAAAAAGGAATTTCTCAATATCTGCCATAGTTTTTGCGTTATTTAAACTTTTACATTGGAATTTAGGTATGACCAGAATAGCGAGGAACGGCTTAAAAAAGTTGTTTGTACATCATTTTTCTAGTTACAGCGGTGCCCCGTAGCCCTCTCTTACCAGCCGCCACTGCTATTATTATTTTCTTTGTTTTTTCTATAGGCTCATCAGCCGTTTTCTCAATTCGTCTCAAGTTGTTTCATTTATCTCTATTTCGTTTCGTAGATTATGTTCTAGATGTTGATTTATGCATTTTTAGTAAAGAAAAATGCACAAATTAAGTCGATTTTACTTACAAACATAAATATGGAACAGTATACCTTGGATTCGTTAGAGAAAGCAGTTACCAACAGTGTCCTCTGCTGATTATCGCGATCACTACTTTTTAAAACGTGTTTGAACCTATCAGCGATATGATCCACCGCGCATGTTTCTGGCACATAAGCCATGCATTAATTTGAATAAAATTTTGTCATTTCACTTCACTCACACAGTTGAGTTGACTGCCACTGCCACAGTTGGTGAATCAGTTAGTGCCAAGTGTCGCGAGTAGTGTCGTTTCAAAATGCGTTCGGCCGCATACCGCAGGAACCGTGGGTTCAGAGTTCGTATTAGTGTGTCTTGGATACGTAAAATGAACACTTCAATCTTTTAAACTAATTTTCTTGTGTTGAACGATAGGAATTTGGTGTACTGTGATAGTTTGTAGAAAAAAGAGTTGCCAAAACGGACTGACGTAAAATACCAAGCCTATTTTCGATAAATATCACTTAACATGTTTTCTATAAAAATTTTATGCGATTTGTGGAAGTAGTGAGTACATAAGAAGTATTCCCTTGTCTTGTCTGACAATAAAAAAAATATTCGTCGTGCCTGTCAGTGTTCTGAATACTTTTATACCTTCCAAACTCATGAGTCCTCTTAAAAAATTAATTGTTGCAGTAAAACAACTAGATAAATTCAATGAAAATGTTGAAAAAATAAAATACTTATGAACCAATAAAAGTGTTTACATCGTCTGAAAGTTAGTGAAAAAAAGCTTTTTTCGAAGAAATAAAAACCGATGGGACATAAAAGTGCCTAAAAGAATATTTTTTGTTTTATGTAATCATAAAACAAAAAATATTAACCTAACCTACCTGAGAAGAAACTTTTTTCAATTCAAAAGAACAAATTTCAATTTTACAGACATCTAAAGAATATAATTCAGTAGACCAAAAAAGACACGCACCGGTCTTTTTAGAACATAACCTATAAATTTTATATCTCAGTTACAGTTTCCTTAAAAAATATATCTATTTTTTTATTTTTCACAGTAGAAATAAATATATATTGAGGAAATGAATTTGAAACACAATTTTTGGTAACTTCTTAATCCTTCCTCTCAATTCTGCTGAGATGAAAGCAGTTTTATAATCCGTTTGAAAATTATTGAGAGTACGGTTTTTATGGCACAACTCATTTGCACATTATATTTGAAATTTGCCGGGGTGGCCGAATTATTTTTATAAATATTTCTACAAGACTATTCAAGGCAGAACGATATACAAGATTAAATTTTCTAATGAGTGGCACTTTTTAAGTGTATGAGATGATATTATACAGAAAAAGCTTACTTAGCGATTATTTAAAACCGTTTAGAAAGTGCTTACAAAGTAATATCTCCAAAAATATCCTTATCTCCAAAAAATGTACCTTGGACAGTCCCCACCACCTTTCTCATATTAAAATTCGTTCAAAATCTCAAAATTTTGATAATTTTCCCTCCCACTGCACTCACTGATTTCGTGGAACAATCACCCCGCGGTTATCGTTCGTTATCAGCAACAAACTTGCCATTGCGCATGTTCCTGACACATCATTCATGCTCTAATTTGAATATTAATTTGGGAGCACGACGGTTGGCTAATCAGTTGGTGCTTGCGTTGGTACCGTTAATCGTGCGGTGTGGTGGCTTTAACAGAAATTGTGGCGCCAAAACGTGTAATGGGATAGTTACTTGGTCAATTACAAATATTTTTGGAGCAAGTTCATTAATGATAGTGTGGTGCTTGCGTTATGGTTGAGTTTCTTGCTTCTGTTAAATAACGATGGCCCTACTGAAAGATTTTCGGGTTCTAGTTCAGTGAATGTACAATTAAATAAACTTTTTAGTGATTTTAATACAATAAAAATTACCACGTTCCAGAAAATTCAACCAGACTCTAACCACGTGTTTTTTTGGTGAGTATATTAGAGTATTTTATAGTTTAACTATTGATTTACTAGTTCTTAATTAAAATATAGACTTTGTTCTTTATCTACAACTTATAGTCCAGTTAGTTTTGTGGTTTTTTTATGATTTTTTCTTTGAAACTTTGGTAAAAACACTTAACATGAAAGCAAACATTTCAGCACTTTGTACTTTTAGATGAATGTGTTTTAGTAACACTTGAATTAATGAAAAAATATGTTGTCTACAATTATAATAATACTTAAGAACATAATTCGGGGATTCATATATTGCGAAAAAAATAAGAGTTTTTAAATAAGACAAATTGAAATTTTTCAGTTTTTTTTTAAGTATCAAAGCGATTATTTATCTGTTTCTGGTTCATTTCATAAAATCTTTTGAAAAATTTAATGGACATCCAAGCAGTAACGTTACAAAAACTTCGAGTGTTATAGATGATTATTTTCAAAAAAAAGTTTTGGTACTACAATAGTGTAGTAAGAGGGAGGAGGAAATTTATATCAATGAATTCTGCTTTCCTTACTGATGATTGTACAATGATTTTTATTCTCTGTAAAACGTCCCTTTTTTATGTAATTTTCATATGTCTTATATCTACAATTATCCAAATAACAACTGTTTGATGTTCTCAAGAAGGGTAATTCTAACCAGTGTTGTCGTAGTTATACAAAATATGTTTTATTTTGTGAATAATAATTTGTTTAATTGTATAACATTTTATTCTTACCTACTTTTTACAGAAAATTACTGCTTTGTTCCCAGTGTTAGGTTAGATTTGGTTAGGTTTAGTTACGTTAGGTTAGATTAGGTTTATTAACATTGTTTTGTATTTTTAACAATAAAATATGATCAATGATCATTACAAATATATTTTTAAAATTGTAGAATCCTATTTAGTTTTAGGATGTTCTATTTTATTAAAATTGAAAAAAATAATATTATAGTCTTTCAAGGATAAAAACATATGACTATATCATGTGAAACAGTTGGTATTCACGTGGATACATAACCTAAAATTTTGAACACACTTGATCAATGAGATTAAGAATGATGGAGGATATTCCTACTTACAGAAAAATCGTTGCAACATTCTTACGATGACTATTTGTTGAATGTATCAATTATTTACCATTTAATTGTATCATTAATCATCCAAAATTTTAAGTCGGCCATAATGTCACATCGCCATATTTTGTGACGTCATGTGTAAAGTAAAACGAAACATTTTGATAAGAACTACCAAAACCCTTTTTGTAAATTTTATCGAACTATTTTTTGGTAATTATAGTAAATTAATACTTATGTGTGATATCTGTTTCTGAAATAATGTAGAAATGATGTTTTCGCAAAATATTCGATTTGATTACTGTACTTAATTAACCTCACAACTGATCGCAAGTGCAAACCCTTGCTATATTAAATAAATATTTTATTTTTATACTAAATAGACATCTTAGCAATAAGTTTTTATAAAGAACAATTTCTCGTTTATGTAAAAATAATTGTTGTTTTCCTAGTATCGTCACTATCCATCTGTGAAGAAGCATCCTGAGGAGCGTTCCGGAATGGTTACCTATTTGAGGAGTTCTGTTAACATCTTACCGGGCAGCATTAGACTTTTTGAGCAGTTCTAATACTGTCAGGTAAAGATGTCGTCCGGCTCCTCTTTCATCAATGGTTATGTTCATCCAAGATGCAACAAATGGATTTAGTATTATTGTTGATATACATGTTAATATCGTTACTTTAGAAAATGTGATATTCTGCAGAAGATACTTTAATTTAAATTGTTTTATTGCTGTACTATACAAAAGCATTTTATATTATAATAAGACCGTAATTCAAGGGCTTGGTGCAATAACCGTCCACGTGCACATTGCATAGTTTTGTGAAAATGAGGAAAACGTGTCATTTAGTCATAGTTGAAATATGTGAATTTCTTTATTTTACGCTTGTAATATAACCAAAAACTCATCTTTTCTAACAATATATGTATATGTTCACTTTTTTTTTTTTGTTGAAAGTTGAAAACAATAAATTAAGTTACATTGATATCTAAAAAAAAGAAAATAAAAAACTAGCGGATGAATACAAAATTGAAATATAGATAGGTGATACAATTACAACAGGTGATATAATTTACAGTTTTTAAGGAACTCTATCACATTAGACATATTGTTTTTGGAATTTAAGATATCACATAAACTTCCGTGGATACCATGTTTGATCCGTGCTGCTGCGTACTGGTTACATTCCACAAGTATATGGTGTACACTTAGACGGGAGTTGCAATATTGGCAGTATGGAGGTTCTTCGGGAACCATCAGATATCCGTGGGTTAGCCGGGTGTGCCCAATTCTAAGCCTTCTAATGATGGTCTTCGATTTTCTTTCCGTAGAAAAAATTCTAGGTCCTAAAATGTTTCGTTGGATGGACTTTAGTTGGGTAGTGCACCTGTTCCATTAATTTTGCCACATTGAGGTAGATAACTTTTTAATTTCAATTATTATATCTTGAAACATTTGGCATTTTTCATCTGTAAGGTCAGAGCGACGTGCTTCATTTGCTGCGTGGTCAGCATTCTCATTTCCTTTAATACCAACATGTGAAGGATTTCATATCATCGAAACCGAAGTGTTTGATTTAGCAAGTACTGTACATCTTTCGTGGATCTCATTAACTAAAGGATTTGACGTGTAGATTTTTCTAATGGAATTTATGGATGATAATGAATCTACAGATTGCTAAGTTTTTGGTACCCTGCATTGGAACCTCTAGAGCTTTAAGTATAGCGTAGAGTTCTGCTGTGAATATACTGGTCATCTTGGGTAGTCTATACATTGCTAGTCTGTTATTTGTGGAAGTAACAGCACATCCGACACTTTCTTCGTCTTTAGATGCATCTGTGAATATTATGTTATCAAACTTGCCTCTATTAATTATGTCATTAAAAGTTTGTTTCATGAGTATCGTGGAGATTTCCATTTTCTTATATCTGCACAAATTTACGTTAAGTCAGGTAATATTTTTAGCCAAGGTGGAGTATTGGGCTGAATAATGGGGGTGGTAAGATTTAGGTCAAAATTTTCTAAGAGCGGCAATAGAAACTGTAGTGATGAATTGGCAGTAGCTCTACTGTGTGCTCCTGTTAATTGCAAATTTTTAATAAGTTGGAATGATATATTATTTGGGTTTGCAGAGACCTTAGCAAAATAGGAGTTTAGTAGACGTTGTCTTCTAATATTTAGAGGGGGTTCACACGATTCGACATATATGCTTTCTGTAGGGCTAGATCTGAAGGCTCCAAGGCATATTCTTAATGAAGTGTTTTGAATTGTATCTAGTGATTTTAAATAAATTTTAGGGGCAGACATATAATATCGATCCATAGTCTAACTTAGATCTTATTAGGGCTCTGTATAAACTTAATAGGACTTCTTCTTCGGCTCCCCAGTGTCGATTGGCTAGCGATTTTAAGAGATTTATATTTTTTGAGGTACTGGCTTTAGTTTTTTCTATATGTCTCTTCCATGTTAATTTTTTGTCGAAAATGACCCCTAAAAATTTGTGATTTTCAACTACTTGTAGTGGATGCCCTTTTAATTTTATGAGTGGAAGAGTTTGTTTATATTTTTTGCTAAAGTTAATCACTTTAGACTTTGTAGGCGAGAAGCTAAAACCAATGTTGTTAGACCAGTGAGAAATGTTATCAATAGTATTTTACAAAAGAGTGCTAGTGGAGCTTGTTACTTTACCCGAGCAGTAAATAACTAGATCATCCGCATAGATATATTATTATGTTTAACAGGGGGTTGTACTAAGGAACTAAGGTCGTTAAGAAGCAGTAAAAATAAGGTTGTGCTGAGGATTTATCCTTGAGGTACTCCTGTTTCCAGGATATATGAGGGAGACATTTTTCCATTTGCAGAGACTTTGAAACTTCTGTTAGTTAAAAAATTCTCAACAAATAGATATATGTTTCCAGATAAATTAGACTCTTTAAGTTTTTCTAGAATTGCCGGCCTTATCATGCAACGATTTGGACGAAATCCTGATTGAGCGGTATTGATAATATTATGTTTTTCAAGATACCAAAGTAAGCGTTTGTTGACAATTTTTTCCAGGAGTTTGCAAAGTGTGCACGTTAATGAGATGGGTCTAAATGACATAGTTGTATTGGCAGAAGTATCATTTTTCTTGAGTGGAATTGTTATAGCTTGTCGCCAAAGTGTTGGAAATTGGTTACCTAGCCATATGTTGTTGTAGAATTCTAGTAACTTTATTAGAGTATCTTCATGTAGATTTTTTAGGAATATCGATGGAATGCCATCCGGCCCTGCAGCACTGATCTTTAGGGAGTTAACAGCTTCGACTAATTCGTCGATTGTTAGTGGGAGATTGAGAGGATGATCATTGAAAGTTGATGTTAAATGTTGGACATAGACGGTTATTGCTACCAAAATAAGAAACATTGTCTGAAAAATGGTGTTTTTTGCAAAAAATCTTTTTTATTGGTCATAACAGAACTAACCTAAGAATAATGTACGTAATATAATAATAAATTCTACTATACTATCATTGTAAGGATGTAGAAAATCAAAATTAAAATAAAAGAGGACAATCTAAAACACTCTAATCAGAATCGTAATTTTTTTGGCAATCAGCATCTGCCCGTTTGATTGTATCATAAAATGTTTGGCAAAAAGGGGAACATTTTTTTTTCACTAAAGGCATAATTCTATCGTATTTTGCTGATTTCAGTGGTATCTTTTCCGTTTCCAGAGCTCCGTTTAGGCCAATAATCGTTCCTGAACTTTTATTTAAAGCATGACGTTAAAGAGAAAGGATTATGTGCTTCAGTTACAGAAATATTCTTGTATTAGAGGGATACAGAATCATATATAAATAATCTATATTTCGATAAAGTAAAAGGTCACTGTTTAACCACAGCGAATTTTAAAAAAAAGGCTCGACATATGTTTTGAAATAAAACATCATGTCCTTTACCACAGCTTTTAACTAATGAATACCATTCTTCGGGTACATACAAAACCTCTTTCTTACGCATCTTTTTTTTAAATTGGTGCAAAATCTCGGTCACGCGGTAAGAAGCTGTCACCTGGCTCGGGTAAATGGTGTACTATTTTTGAAAATCTTCCGTTCTTGGCTAAAGTTAAAACGAAATGGATTATAACAGCATTTTTGGTCTGCCCCCTACAGTTGTCAGGCTCCATACAGTTTCTATAGAGCCTTTCTTCGCAACTGTTTCGTCAAATCTATAACTGACTGATTTATTATTAGAAGAAAAGTAAAAAAGCTGTTTGTAAACCCAGATCTGCCTAGCATAAAATATTTCCTCCGTACTCAAAAGATGAAATGGCAAATTTTGCTGATAATCGAAGCAAATAGTCTCCACAGTTTCGTAGAGTTGCGCCATTTCAGTTTTTTCTTTTAAATCATCGTAGAACGCTTGGGCTTTCCGGAGATGAACTTCTTTTTGTACGTTCAGTTGGTGCTTAAGTTCGTCCGTAGAAGCAGCATTAAGCTGTATTTTCAACAGATCACAAGTAGCACAAGTGTCCGATCGCGGATAACCAAATGACAAATTAAAATGTTCTGTGAAATACCTATAATAGTAATCATACGAAACTATAGGTTTTATTTTTTCGTGCCTTTTTAACATACAATATTGCTCGGGATCATATTTTTTCAAATAAAGTTCGTACATCTTTCGCACAATGAACTCTGCTGATCGACATTTCTTTTATTTTCATTTCGTGAATAGTGTGATTCACGCACTGGAAAACTATTTATGTGTTCTTCAATCCTTTTTACAATATTTTCCTGCTTTTTGTTTGGTCGATTATGGTGTTTACCACGGGAATCCTTTTCAAGCACCACACCGAAGCTCTCGAGTAGTATAGCAAGCGGGGTTCAAACTCACTTTGATAACCTGTCCATCAGGGTCTCCAAGCAAACGTACGGATGGCCTAGTTTGACCTTGGGGGTGTGCAAGAAGTGATCGACAATGACCAGAGGGTTGTAAGAAGTGGTCGCTTATCTCTAGATCTCTTCTTCTCAGCCTAAGAATTGTCATCTACGTTACCTGTATGTTTTACACCTGTCTCACGTCTACGCAAGTCCGTACACAAACAATTTATTTTTAACTCACCAACACTTAAACAAAGTCTCATTTAACGAAAAGAAGACGAGATGAAGCGATAAGTTATGAGTTTTGCACTCGACATACAAGGTGCTCCACTCAAAGTCACCACCACCCCACTGGTCATTGTCGACCGCTTCTTTTACTTCTTCAGGACAGATAAGACAAAGAAGAGACAAGTGAGACAGGTGTAAAACATACAGGTACCGTAGATGACAATTCTTAGGCTGAGAAGAAGAGATCTAGAGATAAGCGACCACTTCTTACAACCCTCTGGTTATTGTCGATCACTTCTTGTACACCCCCAAGGTCAAACTAGGCCATCCGTACGTTTGCTTGGAGGCCCTGATGGACAGGTTACCAAAGTGAGTTTAAACCCCGCTTGCTATACTACTCTTTCGACTGTGTAATTTTTATACTCTTGATTTGTGAACCGCATGTAAGTTACAAAATGCCGAGCGACACATTTTTACAAATCTTGTACTTATTTTAACACTAGAGTGATAAGAATACTTCTTAGTTTCACGTACGCTTGATTTTCTCCTTTTAGATACTTTTCTTACATCTATGAGCGACACTAAATAACTATCTTGAATGTTCTTATCTCTCATTGCATAAAATGCTGTAAATATTGCATCTTTCTACATTTCCGTCAGTTTTTCCAAGCACCGGCTACGACACTCACACCTGGACTCTTGTTTCTTTGCTGCAATAGTTTTACCACTACTAGTTGTATATTATTTTCCAGAATTTCTTTGCAATGTTCTCATTTTTCTTTTCCAAGCTGTGGAGTGCACTTGCGTTTTTTAGTATTTTCTTCTAAGCGCCTTTCTGCAGTTTCATCCACAATAAAACATATATAAATGTGCAAAGATATAAAACTAAACTATATAATTTACCTTCATCCGTTGTGCTGCTTGAGTTATCATTTGATTCGTTTGCAGATACATGCTTTGGAATACATCCCCGATTCAAACCTGAACCACTAACTTTGTTCATCTCATCTGCAATTACATTTTTAGATGAGCATTATTTTATATTTTTAAAACTAAAATTACCTTCGTTGTCATCGCTGTTTAAATCATACTTTTTGCTTCTTTTGTTGCCACTTTCTTCTTCCACTACATAATGTGGGTCAGCATCACTACTATCGGAATCATGGTATGGATCACTTTCACCAGAAAACTCAGTAAAACTAGCCATTTTCGCGGAGCGATATACACAATGCACTTTACAAGCGAGGAAAATGTGAGGTTAGAACTTCCTCAGCCTTGGGTGCAAAAAACCGGACATGTGAATCACATGGCTGGTTATTGCTCTCAATACCATCGATCCTAAGGACTATGCTATTAACATTTTTGGTGCAATAACCGTCAACGTTATTATACATTGAGTTTCTTATACCACATACGTGTACGGGTTTGGTTCAAACTGTTCGGAGGTATTTTTGAAGGTAGGAAATGCCATAAACTCAATTTCGACAAAAATGGTCTTTTTGTCGAAATTTTGTCGGTTTGCAAAAACCGGTTTTTGCACCAAACATTTTTTTTTCTCACTTTGTACATAACAGACTTTACATCTTTCATATGCAATAAGATATTAAATCCTATTTAATGTGGTTCCAAAGATAGACAACGTGAAAGTGTATTAAGTCCCTCACCCGAATAAAACATTGCTAAACCTTGGCTGTATTCCGAAATAGTTCACACAGAATTTAATCTTTCATGTAAACTTCCATACTCTAATACGCGTGATGAATGTGACAGATTAAATTTGGCTAAAATTGAGATCATAGAAAGAAAAGAAAATATTGAACAAGATTATCAACAACATCTTTTGGAGGCTAGTAAGTAACAGGTATGAATTAAAATACTTGATAAGGAAAGAGCAGCAACAAGTGGTGGAACAATAAAATTATTGATACTTGGTTTACAGAAATGTCTGTCAACGTCTGTTCTAAGCAACTAGCAGTTTTTATAAGCTCAAGTTATGGACATACAATTATACGATTTCAGACACTTCAGGTAGGTACTTCCTGCATGATGTGGGATGAATCAAAGTCTGGACGTGGGGCAAGAAAACTAAATGGTTTCATGATTTTTGAAGTGGACTAAAGCTTTTAAATGAAAACCTAAGAGAAATTACTGTGTGGTCCGACAATTGCACATCCCAGAACAGAAATATGGTAATAGTCATGCTTTGCTTGTGGATAATTCACAAGTATCCATCAATAAAAATTAAAAATCACAAGTTTTTATTACGTGGGCATACCCATTTAGAACGGGATAGTAATCATTCTCTTATTTAATCAGAACGAAAAAGAATCACATGTAGCAAGATGACTTAAAAGATTTTAAAACTATTTACAACGACTGTTCACCTTTTTTTATAAGGAAAAATCTCAGCAGAATTCAGACTTTCGTATGTCAGATGTTGTCCACTTTCAGTACGCAGCGATAATTTGGGATTCCATTTTTTTAAAACTAATTTTAATTCGGAAACATTCCAATCTGTTGGTCTTTGTGATTCGTGGTAAGCCAAAGGAAACATAGACAAAAAAATACACACATCTGCAAAGTTTGCTCAACCAAGTGAATTTCATAATTTTTATCAAAATTTATCCCACTCATGAACCCAAGGTTTAAAGTAGGTAACTCCAATCGCTCGATTCCAACTCTCACCACATAGAGTAAGGATTTTGATCCCCGAGGTACTACCCTGCTGCAGTACCTCTCGAGAATGTGCTTGAAAATTATCAAACGGGGCTCTGTATCTACGTTTATAACGTCTACAAGAAGTCAGATTATCGACCTTGTTTTATGCTCTAGAGCATTAGTGAGACTGGTTTCGGATTGGGTCGTGTCAGATCACAGGCACATTCTTATCAAGCTGGAGCCTCTTAAGCTCCAGAATATTTCATATAGGAATCCACGAGTTACAGACTGGGAAGTCCTTCGAGAGGTGCGCAGTCATAACCTCGTAGGGCTTTCCCAGTGTCGTGACGGATCTGAGAAGATAGAGATCTCTTTGGATTACTTATCCGGAGCCCTGACCTCGGCATATGAAGCTAGCTGTCCTCTTGTAGACCAGAGAAGTGCTGATTTTGCTATTTTCTGGTGGAGACCTCAGGTAGAAAGACAGCGTAGGCTAACTCGGGGTCTCTTCAACGAAGCCAAGAGTACTGGTCGGCCTGCCCACTGGGACTCCTTTAAGGAGACTCAGAGAGAATACGTCTCTGATTAAGAGGAGCTCTTGGAGAGCGTACTATGACAGCGTGGAACACATGACAGCTATGCTCCATCGTGCCTTCTCCAAAGATCCGACTCCGGGGTGGATCAGGGGCGTCTTCCCACCCAATCTTCCACTGACGAGGAGGCGCTAGGCACTCTCTTGGACACTAATTTCCCAGAGGGCAAGGATGATGGTACTGCTTTAGTTAAGATTAGGCTTCCGCGAATGAGGGACTTTCGAATGGCGAAAGAGGTAGCAGCGCATAAAAATCTTCCAATTTTTTTCTACTAAAGGTGTAGAAATGGCTTTTTCTTAGCGTAAAATTGCTGAAAATGATGGTAAAGTGAAATGGCTATATATATATATATATATATATATATATATATATATATATATATATATACAGTGGCTTCGCTATAATAAGGAGAAACCTGAAACCTTCAAAGAATTAGCTGTACTAAATCCACTTTTTGATGGGAGGAAAATCATACAAGAAGCTAAATACAAAGATCTGCTGCGATTGCTTCATTACATACACAAGATGATGGCTTATTTGCAGAGGAAGAAAATCATGATAAAGATAATAATTAATATCTATTTTTAATGGAAACATTTTTGAGTGTTACAAAATATTTTTGAATAAATTTTTAGGTTTAAAATAATCCTTAATATTATTTGTTTGAGAATCTTCTTCTTCTCGTGCCACTCCTAGCGGAGATTGGAAATCATCATGGCCACTGCGACTTTGTTAGCAGCGCGCCTAAAAAGTTCAATCGAACTACACCCGAACCATTCACGTAGATTACGAAGCCACGATATTTTTCTTCTTCCCACACTTCTTTTGCCCTTAATTTTGCCCTGCATGATATTTCTTAAAAGTTCGTACTTTTCACCTCTCACAATGTGCCCCAAGTATTCCATCTTTCTAGTTTTTATCTCCTTTAGAATTTCGCATCTTTTGTCTAAAGTTTGGAGTACTTGTGTGTTAGTGACGCGGTCCATCCATGATATTCTGAGAATGCGCCTATAGCACCACATCTCGAAAGCTTCGATGTTTTTTGTGGTCAACTGTTTTAGTGTCCAAGCCTCTACTCCATACAACAGGGTAGAAAAGACAACACCGCAGCATTCGTATTCGTAACTTTATATTGATATCACGATTGCAAAAGAGTTTGCGCATTCTATTAAATGATTTGAGAATGGGCCATTTATTCTCTAAAAATATCCCGTAACATATCAACATTTCATCATTCTGGCTTTACCACCCTTCGTGGGTCCTAGCCTCCTCAAGAATTTCTCTCCAGTCGTCCATATCCATCGCCTTCCTCCACCAAGTACGTATTCCCATATTTCTCATGTCTTCATCGATGTTATCATGGAACCTTGTTCTGAGTCTTCCTCTTCTTCTATCAAGGAGCTTTTTTCTAGCTGGGTCATTTTGTTCTATCAGCATTACATGCCCTATCCACCTCAGACATCCTATCTTAATATGTTTTACGATATCAGGTTCCTGGTATATTCTATCAAGTTCGAAGTTCTATCGTCTTCTCCACACTCCATTGTCATTCACTGCTCCATAGATTCACTTTAGTACTTTTCTTTCGAAACATCCTAACATGTTTCCATTACTTTTTATTAGAGTCCGGGTCTCTGACCTGGGCGTATTATTGTTTTGTAGACTTTTATTTTTGTATTTCTCGCAATAATTGTAGATTTAAGGAGGAAATTGAGCCCAAAATAGCATCTGTTGGCCGTGCAATTCTGCGGTAGTATTATCCCGTAACAGATAAATGCAAAGTGGCCCATCCCACAATAAAACTCTTTATTTGCTATAAAAATTAGCAAACAAACTCTTTTTACTATTCCTTATCCTTAGTACCCTCATGCATATACATAAAAGAAAATATTACAGTAAATCCAGTTTGAGCTGTTTAAATTAATACTCGGAAACCAAGGAAAACTTTCCCCCCGATTTTTTCCGAATTGAATGTTACATGCTTTTGCCACTGTTGCGCTCAACGACTCATATACATCTTAGAATAATCAACAATCATTTTAATTAAATGTTAATATGTATTACTGACCTCACCCATCATTCCACTACCCTTAACTGAACGCCAATCTCCTATTTATCTCGATAGGAGTACGTGATAAACATACATATTTATACAGGTAATTAATTTAAAGAAACACCAAGAGATCTAATCTAACAACCACGCTTATTGGCCAGGTGAAAAATAAGTTCTAAGCGAACTGGTTCCCAGTTGTTACATGTACTAATTGCGAGATTAAGACATGAGATTGGAATGAAGCAAGGTACTTAAATCATTTCATGCTTGATGCTTGACACATATATGTTGGCGGTTTTTATCATTATACATAGTTTGATAAGTAACAATGTCGTTGAGAATGTCTTTTCTTGGTGGAATTCTAACACGAAGTTATGAGTTTATCACGTAATGAAAAAAGAGGTGAAGGGGCACTAAGAAAGTGTGAAATTTTGGTAAAAAGTATTCTTAAGGTGCAATTTTCTTATGAAAAGTTCTATAAAAATCTAATTCCATAGCAATTTTTGTAACCAATAATGAATTTACGGATGAATTAATGATCCTTGACAAAATAATAAGATTAGGTAGGAATATGAGGATAAAATTATCTACGAAGTACTAATATAGGGTGAATGTTCAGAATCATATATCAGACTACGACACAGAAGTTAATGTGTCTTCTTTTTAACAGTCTTCATCGTCATTAATGGTGCTGCAGCCATATACATACGAGTCTCGATTTTCCAAAGTATTTGCCAGTCGGACTAGTTTTTTACACATATTTTTCTAGCATCTTCGTCTACATCATCATTCCATCTAAGTTTTGGTTTATCTCTCCATCTACTTCCCTGGACATAAGGATTCGTCTAGGGGGATTGGTCTTCTGTAACTGCTAGATATTCGCTCATCTTAGTGTTCCTATTTTTTTGAAAGATCTCTTGTCTTTACCACTTTCTCTCTTCTCGTTTTCCCATTACTGATCATCGTGATTTCTTCCAATATTCACAGCTTTCGCTGCCTCGATTACCTTATCTTTGAGATAGATCCAGTTGCTCTCAGGGTCACTATCTATTTGGTCTAAAGAAAGAGCTTCTTCTAAGTTTTGTTGGAAGTCATTATGTTTGATGGATTTAGAGACATGACTTTTCTTAGGGCTCTTCTTTTGGGGACTTTAAAACGAAGTCGAATGTTCAATACCAGGAGTTGATGATCGCTTCCACAGTCTGTGCCAGGATATGTTTTACAGTTGATGGCCGACGACTTTCATCTTGATCTTATTACCATATAGTCCATTTAATTTCTTGTTCGTCCATCTGGGCTGCGCCATGTATATAATGTCCGTGGATGATGCCGGTAGAACGTATTTGTAATTGTAAGATGTTGTTCACAGAACTCCACTAGACGGTCGATATTCTCATTTCTCTGTCCCAGTCCATTTTCCCCAGCACTTCTTCAATATTTTCATTAGATGACCCTAATTTGGCATTAAAGTCTCCTGCGATTCGGAATAGTGCTGACAGTTTCTTTTAGACAACCATAGAACTGGTTGATGTCTTCTTCTTATGCAGCTGTTGTAGGAGTGGGGTATTGGTGGATGTTCTCATTTTAATGGATGATTATTGCGACTCCATTTGTACTTACCACCAGATATTTGAAATGATTAATGTTTTTGATCCATTCGTCAATCAGCGCTATTAATAGAGGAATATCTAAGTAGTTTTCCCCATTTATTTGCAGGCTCATATTTTTGAGACATTTGAGAAAGCAGCTATTGAGCATATATGTAGCCTGCTCAAAAAGACGTCGCATACCTGCTCCAACAATATGTGAAGAGCTCTTCCAATGTCATTGAGAAATGGACCCCTCTTCCCCTAAAGTGGCATCAAAACGTTATCAGTTCTACGCTAAATAGAATGAGGAGTGCCATGCAAAACCGCCATGGCAACACACATTATTGAAAAGTGTTCCTTGCCTTTTCTTGATTAAATTCTTCTTATAATAATTGTAATTGTAACGGTACATCGAAATTTTCAATACATTTATTATTTTCCCAAATTTTTTCCTTGTTTTTCAATTGTTACTCATGATTAGACTTCGGCAAAGACTTCGACTTTCGGTGTTTACCCGAAAATATGCAAATATTTTACAAAATATGCATACAAATAAATAAAAAAATCGTAAAATAGTAACAATTTTATTTAAAAAAAAAAAGTGTACATAACTAAATATTTCCTACTATTCATTAAGATTTACATTTATTTTAAGTAACTACATCATTTTTAAGTATGAATAAACTTATTTAGAATTATGGTAACAATAAATGACCAAGTGGTGTTCAAAATTTTCTAACAAAAACTTGTGGCTTCTGTCTGAGTACATATATTTATATATGGAAAAACTTCGTTCAACATCAACTGATGTAACGGGAGCATTTTTCAAACTAACCAAAACATTTGGTTCTAAATTAATTGTTTCCGAAATATTTCCAGCTAGAACACTGACTACTTCAGAAAGAATATGGTAACCTTTATTTTTTTCCATAGTAGCTTCAAATTTTTTTAAAATATCTTTTCCAATATTACCTCTAACGTTCCGACAACATGACGCAAATTCTTTTATTAATGCTGTACTTTCGAACAATGACAGTTTTGGTGATTCTAACTGAGTAATTGTTTTTTGAACAAAACTAAAATTTGATTTTATAAATGAAAGTTCTTGTTGAAGCAAGTTACTCTGAAAAGTTTGTTTAGAATCCAAAAGAGATTGGGAACTTTCATCTGTTAACGTATCAATTATGTTCTTTATTTTAACAAAATGATCTGCATAAAAGTTACCTGCTTCTAACCATGTTCCCCATCGCGTTAAAATAGGTTGTGGTGGAAGAGGAATGTTAGGTAGCATTTCTTTATAAAGTTGAATTCTTATAGGGGATTTAAGAAATACTTTTTTGACACTGGATATCATGGTATTTACAAGAGGAAACTTTTTTCGTATTTCCTCTGCAACTCTGTTTAATCCATGCGCTACACAAGTAACATGTATTAAATCTGGGAAAAATATTTTTAAATTTTGTCCTGCTTTCACCATATAAGGAGCAGCATCCGATAAAATAAGCAGTAATTTATTAGAAGGAATAGTTGTCGGAAGAAAAAAAGTTGCTAATGTTTCTTGTATAAAACGCGAAATTGTTAAAGCATTTGTTTTCTCAAGTTGCTGGCATGAAATAAGATGAGATTTTGGTAAGGTATCTTCTTTAAGAAGACCAATCAATAAATGAGCAATATACTTTCCTGAGGAATCAGTGGTTTCGTCTACAGATATGTAAAAATAATTATCTGCAATTTCTTCCTTAATATTAATTAACACCGACGAGTATAGCCCGTTCACATTATTTCTTCTTAGAGACCGATCACTTGGAACATTAAGTTTGCAATATTTTTTTAGAAACGAACTAAAATTTACATTTGCTAATTTTGAAAGCGGTATGTTTGCAGACACTAATGCGCGACACAAGTCTTCATTAAAAGTTTCTTGCTCATCTAATTTTTTTGAAGTAGATTGGAAACATTTAGCCATTGAAGTTTGATGTTTTCCTCCTATTTTTCCTTTTTTTGCAATGTGTGAAGCAGTTCTCACATGTTGGTCTATCTGAAATTTCTTCTCACATGCTATCTATAAATAAAAATAAAAACCTTTATTTTAACCCAACCTTTAAAATATAAAAATATACAAGGTGTTTTTGGTTAATCAAATAACTGGTTTGGAAAAAAAACACTCGCTAAGTGGTTTAAATGCAGTATTAATCCACAAATTAGTTTTTGTTACTAAACATTAGTACATCATATAACTTATTTTAAAATTCAACAAAAGTTTTTTTTTGTTAATTCAATTACAATAAAAATAATTGTGTTTTAGAATAGCTGACTTCATAAAAAAAAGTAAAGGTGAAAAATTTTTCTAAATACACACCATTGTATTGTACCATGGACAATTTTTTCTCACTAAAGGAAGCTATTTTTCATTTAAAAACAACCTACGAGTAATAAATTTTAAGTAAATACGTTTATTGGTTTTAAAGTTATTGTTGTTATTAACTAAAAGAATTTAATTTTTTTTTTTATTTTAACACCCTGTATCTCGAAAAGTAAATAAGTTTGACCCCTCATTAACTATATCGTTTTGTTCAATTTTTCGAAAATTATCTACAGTCAAACGTTGTAAGTGTCATTTGGAAACACCCTGTATGTATGAAATATTAGATATTTAATAGAAAATATTAGATACTTACAATTTTGCCACAGACTGAACAGTAGATTTTTCCCATATCCATAGACAGCTCTTTATAAGGTTTAATCCAAGTTGAAGCACTGGTTGTTTTAGGCATTATAAAATCACAATCTTCCTTTTTGTTACGCACAACGAGTGTTTACGCTTTGAATATCAAAACAAAAATGAGTTACAAATCTGAGCATCAAATTAGAAATGTTTAGGTACCTAATTCAATAAACTGGGAGATTTTGGAAAATCCCTAAATTAGGAACAAAACTATTAGCCGTTTACCTGCTGTTAAGATACAATAAATTGTAGATAGATTTGGGGATTAGATCATAAAATGCAAATGAGCGAACCCTTAGCGATTATCCAATAACTGAATGCCTCAGTGACCGAGACTTTCTAAGAATGTTGAGGGCTACTTAAATTGATCTTCTTTGAAATTGTAAATGTTTTGTACCTGTAGAGATTAGGTACTTAGATCATTTCTTGATTAAAATGACTACAAAATTTTATACAAGAATTGAAATAAATTGGTATGTTTAAAAATTTTCAAATACAGTATAAAAATCTGAACTTTTATGCACTTTATGCAAACTTTTATACAAATATGCCAAAATATGAAATATTTGCATAAAATATCCACAATATGCAAAATATGCAATATGCATATTTGCCGAAGTCTACTCATGAGAATGTCGAATTACATGCTCAGTACACAATAGATTTAATGTGATAAAAATAATAAGTTTAAAAAATTTTGTTGGTATCCTGTTTTCTCTGGGGCTATCGATATATCCTTTGATATTCATTTTTCTTTGTATCGCTTTTCATATTTACGATTTAAGTACAATGTTTGATTAATTATTTATTGAAGAAACCCAATCCTGCCCTGAGCATTATTAACATATAAATATACTACCATATTTTTTATTAGATAATAAATAAGTAATGGTTAATATTAAATAAACAACAGCTGCGTTTGACTACATTAAAAATTTATGAAATTCAAACAAAGTCTTAATTATATTTCTTAAAAAAGTTTCTAGAGAATATATAAAACGAATTTTTATACATTATTCGGGAATTTTTAATAAGAATTTAATATACAGTGTGTTTCATTAATAATAGGAAACAATATTTTAACTGTAGATTCTTGGGCTCGAAATATTAAGATTTAACCCAAATAACTTAAATAAAACGTGGCCCCTTACTGATTTACAGTGTTTTATTTAAAAACCCTTTGTATCCAGTACTTTAAAACTATTTGACATATCCTTGTTATACTTGGCAGGAAGGGAAGGTATTGCACACCCTACTATATTATGTTAAATAGACGTAGGCGTGCGACAAAGAAAAGTTAAAGGTTAACCCTTCTCAAATTCTACGCCACTGGTGAAATTTCCAATTTTTAGATTCTCCAATACTTTTTATGTAAATATTCTTTATTCGGAACGATAAAGTCGTTATTTTTCGAGATATTTAAAGTTAAATGAAGTGATGCGGCACAGATATTTTGATTAATGTATTATGTCGGTGTTTTTGGGCCATAGGATTGCTATCAACAACAAAATGTAATGTTATTTATTGAAATTTATTAAAACGAATAGATGCATTCAACGCTTAAAAACAAATTGTGGTTTTAAGAAGAACTATTTTGTAATAATCTGAATAAAAGAACATTTTGAAATTTATTTGTAAATCGATCAGCAAAAACGTTATGCAGTACTGGATTATTTCGGTTTGATGACACTGCCGCTGCATATGTTAGGCTTAGATATTGTCTTCTGAAAGAAAGAGGAAGTTCTTCACTTTCCCAATAGAGACTTTGAATGGGACTTGTGTAGTGAGCACCTAAAGAAATACGTAGACATCTATTTTGGATAATATCCAGTGACTTCAAATGTGTTTTTTTGGAGGAGTTGTAATAAGGAGTTTACAAATGGATTTGTAAATAAGTATTAAACTTGAATAATCGGCACCCCAGTTTTTAAAGGCAAGTGATCGTAGTAAGTTTATACCAGGTAGACAGGATTTTTTTCAGCTGTTGAATATGTGTCTTCCAAGTTAATTTTTTATCAAACGTCATACCCAAGAATCGGATTTCTTCTACATAATCTAGTTTTTGTTCGTGTAGATATAATTCTTTTGTTTGGATTTGATTTCTCTTTGAGAAACAGATTGCTTTCGTTTTTGTAGTTTTAAACTGAAGTCCACTTGTAGCTGACCATTTCTCAATGTGTGTTATCGCTTTTTGAATGTGATTGTGAATCGTTGCTATGTTTTTTCCTCTACAGAAAATAACTAGGTCGTCAGCGTATAATCTAGCTTTGACGGCGTTTTCAATTTGTGTTAATATCGAATTTATTGCTACTAAGAATAAAGTTGTGCTTAAATTTGATCCTTGTGGTATACCATTCTGCGGAAGAGATTTGAGCCTTGAAATGAAACTTCGCCTGATGAGATGTTACTTACTTTCTGTGCTGTTCTACGGAATGGAGTCATGGACGTTGAAAAATATTGATACCAAAAAATTAGAGGCATTTGAACTGTGGATGTATCGCAGAATCCTGAGAATATCATGGACCGAGAGAGCCACAAATGTCGAGGTCTTGAGAAGAATGAATAAAAAAAAGGAAGTTATATTTACGATCAAAAAACGAAAACTGCAATACTTGGGACATATTACAAGAGGCGAAAGATATGAACTGCTTCGAATAATTATGCAAGGGAAAATAGCAGGAAAAAGGTCCATAGGAAGAAGACGAAACTCCTGGCTAAAGAATCTACGGGAATGGTATAGCTGTAGCAGCAACGAATTGTTTCGGTCAGCAGTTTCGAAAATACGTATAGCCCTGATGATCGCCAACCTTCGGAACGAAGATGGCACTTGAAGAAGAAGAAGAAGGTATACCATTTTGTTGAATTTTTGTTTGAGAATATGTTCCGTCAACTCGAACTTGAAATTGTCTGTTTTCAAGAAAATTTGAAATGTATTTTAATATGTTACCCCTTATTAACCAGTTGCTGAGTGTTTTAATGATTGAATATTTCCAAACTGTATCATATGCTTTGCTTATATCTATAAAATATTCCAATACAATGCTGTTTTATTGCAAATGCTTCGTGGATTTCTGATTCTAAGTCAACGAGATTGTCTAAAGTTGAGCGATGTTTTCGGAAACCACATTGTTCTGGAATAATTAATTTGTTTGCTTCTAAATACCACATAAGCCTATTGTTTATTATCTTTTCTAATATTTTACCTATGCTACATGTGAGTGATATCGGTCGATATCTTTGTGGATCTGATTTTGGTTTAGTTGGTTTTTGAATAGGTATTATAATTGAATTTTTCCATGATTTAGGAAATACATTTCTGGATAGATTAGATTAAGAGAGGTGGCCTTTCGGCCTATTCCACTGCGACCTTTTCAGATCTATTGTGGTCCTCTAGTCCTAGATAACATTCTCTAGCCTGACCCTTTTTATAAAGTCTAGTAGCTTCGAGACTGTACCTTCCATGTAGGTATATGCCGGTGGATTTTCTTCTCCTAATGCAAAGAACCGCACATTTGCCAGACTGTCACACTGACATAAAATGTGCTCTGCTGTTTCTTCTTCGAGGTGACAGAATCTGCACAGGTCATCGTCTGATAGTCCCATCAGCTTCAAGTGCCTATTCAGCTTACAGTGCCCTGTTAGAAGACCTACTATGACCTTGACTGTTTTCCTGTCTTTGCTTATTAGGTCTGCCGTAAATTTTGGCGAATGTTCTGTAATGAACTGTTTCGCCTGTCTTTGTCCTGGTGAATTCCTCCACCATTCCAGAGATTTGCGAGCTACCCACTTCCTTGTAGCCGTTCTTGTTACTGATTTAGCAACTCCGCAGAAGGGTTCCGGTCCAATGAATGGCAATGATGAGCCTTATTTGGCCATTTCATCTGCTTTTTCATTGCCCTTATGACCCTCGTGCCCCGGTACCCAGGCTACCGTAACCTTGCTACGGTCTCCTAGTTTATTTAGGGCACACACGCAATCCCATACTAGCTTAGAATTGACCTCTACGGAATTGAGTGCCTTAAGCGCTGCCTGACTATCTGTGAAGATAGCAACTGAACAGAACGTTCTTTCCTGCCTTTCTATTTCTTCCACGCAGTGATGGATTGCAGTTATTTCCGCCTGGAAAACTGTCACATCCTTAGATAGACTTACCGGGAAATCTATCCCTTGATTTGTCCCTACTATGCCGGCTCCCACACCCTCCGATGTTTTTGAGCCATCCGTGTACCAGGTAGCAGCAGCTTGTATGGGTACACCTTTATTCCAGTCTTCCCTGCCTGGTATCTTAATTGTGAACTTATTGTTAAAGCTATATCTCGTAACTGTTGCATCGATAGGTTTCCCCATCACAATATCGGCTTTTAGCTCCTCGATTAGCTTTCTGTTGTCAGTACCATGCATCTGGCTTATATGTCGCTGACTATGGATTAATCTGTGCATCACGGATCTGGCTTCGCCCTGTATAAAGATATGAAGTGGTGGTAGATTCAATAGGACTTCCAGCGATGCAGTAGGAGTTGTTTTTAAGGCCCCCGTAATACACAGGCATGCTAGCCTTTGTGTATTACCTAGCAGCCTTATTGCTCCCACTTGCTGCGTCTTTGTCCACCACGTCACCGAGCCATAGGTTATCATGGGTCTAATAACCCTTGTATATAACCATAGAGTCATTTTGGGGTTAAGTCCCCAATTCTTACCGCACATTCTTCTACATCTGCCCAAGGACATAGTAGCTTTCTGTGTTGTTTTTAGAATGTGAGTATTCCATGTAAGCCTATGATCAAAATATACCCCAAGGTATTTTGTTTCTTTGGCAAATGAAATCTCTGTTCTTCCCAGCACCGGTGGTTTTAGGCCTTGTAGTGCTGTTTTTTTGGTGAAGTTGACAATTTGTGTTTTCTGAGCATTGACTATCAGTACTATGTTCTATAGTACTCTTCGATGATTTTCATCCCTTGTTCATATTTGAGGAGTCAGGGGGAAAACAATTTTCATGGAAATCGAAATTTAATGTTTCAAATTAAAACAAATTGTTGTAACTCAACCGTATAAATCGGTAAATTTTTTCAGTGGTATGTTGACATGTTTACAGAGGAAAAATCAAGAGAAGACAACAAAATATTTTATTTGCGAAACATCATACAAAAAATTTAGTGTGCCGCCATGGACCATGAATGTTCTTCACCAGTACCTTCAAGCTTCTGCGTCACAAAATGTTTCTTCCTACGAACTTTCCTCCTGTTCAGTACCTTGTAAATTAGTATAGAACTTTCTAGAGTTTACGTTTTCCAAATATTTGGTCAAGATGAGATCTTGTAATTTAGCAGCTTTGACCGGAAGTGGACCGTTGTACAAAGCTTCGTGATGATTGTGGCTAGTAACTTCCGGAATTGTAATATTATGTGCTTTCTTTAAATTTCTTTTCGGGTTTCGTTTAACTTTGCATTCAAACCGCGAGTTTGCAAATAACCCAGAATAGGTATTATTGTGAAAGCTAAATTTTCCTGATTTACAACACTCGAATAGGCTCGTAGGCATTGGACATTTCTTGGGATACTTGTTGGATAAATGCTTAGTTCTATTAAGAAATTTAATATCTTTCCCACAGTCCATCACTTGGAACGGTTTCGGTTTCACTTTGCTGTTGCGGAGGACTTCTCTCCAATCATCCGGAGTTTCTGTATAAGCTTTGTCATTAATTAAAACTCATATCCCGGTCGAACTCTGATGGGAAAAATTACCAAAAGGAAGGAACCAAAAAATGATTGATTTCTTCAGGGAGATAAGTCTTATTATTTTTTCCGGGAGTAATGCGATTTTCTTCCTTTCAAGGAAACAATAAATTCTGTCACTTTGACGATAGTATCTTCAGAAATTTTGTGGGGCCTATTTCCGTGTTTTCCTCTAGCGTCTAATGGTACAGTGCCAGTTGAGACCAGTGATTCTCGAATTGTTTGCGCTCGGAAAGCAAAAATTCCATAAATGGATAAGAATGCTTTGAAACATACTTGCACGTCACGAAAGTCTTGATCAGGGCAACTCCTAACACAATAGGAATAAGAAGCAAGATTATTAATTTGAATTGAAAGAATTGAAAACATAGAGGCACTTTTCAGAAAATTTTAAATTACAAGCCTTTACTATTTCAGTGGAGGACCAGCTTTAGAATACCTGCAACACAATACTACCAATTATCATATAATTACCTTGCTCAAGACAACTCTAAAATTGCTAATAAGGATATTTGCCAATACGATTGTGTCGGTAAATACTTTTTCAAAATTCGTAAATGAAATGCTTTTCTAAATTAAATTTTCTGAAAACCTTGTGTGAATTCTCTGTTGGATATTTCGGAGGGTTTGTAGAAACGAACATATATTTGGTTTATTCCTCGTTTAACACAAGTCCTAATTCACTTGCCGCGCCCGCAAGCCTTGTAAAACACTGCATCATGTCTCTCATACTTCTGCCCACTAATAACAATATCGTCAGCGAATGCGAGAATTTGCGTCGATCTATTAAAAATAGGTACATTCATTCTAATGTTTAATTGTCTGATTGCCTTTTCCAAGGCAATATTAAAGAGGAGACACGCCAGCGGGTCCCCCTGTTTTAGACTCAATGTCAAAGAATGTAGAGTTTTCGCCTTCAATTTTAACGCATGAGCTTACGTTTTGCATTGTTAGTTGGATCAACTTAACTAACTTAGGTGGGATCCCAAAATCTATCATTGTATTATATTATAATACAGGTCTTTTCACACTGTCATAGGCTGATTTGACGTCGAAGAAGAGATGGTGTGTATCTATGTTATATTCTAGTGACTTTTCTAGAATCTGCCTATGTGCTTGAATTTGATGTCTACAGTGTGTAAAAGCCAAATGGAATAAATTCATTATTTAGGTTACTGTACATATTTATAAAAAATCCCGAAACACGTCAAATTTAAATTATAACTTGACATTCTTTAACGTGAAAATGCAACCCCTACCTTCAACCCCCTTAGAATAACAGGTACAACCCCCAATTTTTAAAATAGGAAGTTTAGGCTTGTGATATATCGTTTGAAAGGTCTTTTCATTCTCCATTCAAAAATGTTGTCGCTTTCAAGTTTATTAAGATTAATTAAGATAAAATAAATTAAAATCATGTGATTACCGAAATTTGCTAAAATATACTCAAAACTTATTTCCCGTTTAGGTCTTGATAATGAGAAAGTGAACAAAAACCATAGCAATGTGGTTTTTAGATGGTAACCATTAAAAAACTTTAAAGAATTTCCGTGGCAACGTTATTTTAACACGCATTAGTAAATTGTTTTATTTAAGTTGTCAGTATTTTAATTTAAATAAAAAGTTCGTTCAATTCAATTCTGAAAAATGGTTAGATTAACGGAAATGCATAAAATAACAGTTTTACAAATGATTGGTTACGGAGATAACACCCGAACACAACAGGAAGTAACTCGCCTATTTCATGAGAATTTTTTTAATTTACCGCCTATATCCCAAGGAACAATAAGTAAAATAGAGAAGCAGTTTCGCGAGTTTGGTCATGTAAGGCAGATAAAAAAAGCAGCTGCCAATGCACTGAATGATGAACTCAAATTAGATGTGTTGCTTGGGTTTCAGGAAAATCCACATACATCGAGTAGACAGGCATCCACTACATTCAATGCTAGCCATACATCGATAGTAAACATATTAAAAGAAAATAAATTGCATCCCTATAAGATGATACCTACTCAGGAGCTCATGGAAGACGAATTTGATAGGAGAACTTTTTTTGTGAGCAAATGATGGACATGTTGGATAACAATATTATCCAATTAGAAGACGTTATGTTTTCTGAGTGTACTTTTTCACTTAACGGTCATGCTAATCGGCAAAATTGCCGCTACTGGGCCACGGAAAATCCTCAGTGGATGAGAGAAGAATACACTCAATACCATCAAAAGGTTAATGTTTGGGCAGGGATTGTAGGAAACAATATCATTGGTCCCTTTTTCATTGAGGGCAACTTGAATGGCAACAATTATTTGGCACTACTTTAAAATGATGTCATTCCAACGTTCGCAAATTTATATCCTGATCCAGGAAACCCTCAAGTTCCAGCGAATACGATATGGTTTCAGCAGGATGGAGTACCACCACATTACCAACTTAATTTCCGGCAGTACCTCGATACAATATTTCCCAATCGGTGGATAGGGAGGCGAGGATCGATTGAATAGCCAGCGCGATCAGCTGATCTTACATTATTAGATTTCTTTTTATGGGGATATGTGAAGAGCCATGTGCACAAAACTAAACCTTCTGATTTAAATGACTTAAAAGAACGAATAACGCTTGCGATTTGGTCGATCACGCCTGTTATGTTAAATAATGTTAGAAAACAGTTTTATTTGAGATTAGGATGTTGCCAAGACGTTCGCGGTGACCATTTTGAACATCTACTTAATAAACATTCATAGTTCTTTTTCGTGTTCTACATTTTATTACGTTTTGCATTTTAGTTTTTGATTGTATTGTAGCGAATTTCGGTAACCACATGATTTTAATTTATTTTATCTTAATTAATCTTAATAAACTTGAAAGCGACAACATTTTTGAATGGAGAATGAAAAGACCTTTCAAACGATATATCACAAGCCTATACTTCCTATTTTAAAAATTGGTCAAGTCCACTTGTAGCTGACCATTTCTCAATGTGTGTTATCGCTTTTTGAATGTGATTGTGAATCGTTGCTATGTTTTTTCCTCTACAGAAAATAACTAGGTCGTCAGCGTATAATCTAGCTTTGACGGCGTTTTCAATTTGTGTTAATATCGAATTTATTGCTACTAAGAATAAAGTTGTGCTTAAATTTGATCCTTGTGGTATACCATTCTGCGGAAGAGATTTGAGCCTTGAAATGAAACTTCGCCTGATGAGATGTTACTTACTTTCTGTGCTGTTCTACGGAATGGAGTCATGGACGTTGAAAAATATTGATACCAAAAAATTAGAGGCATTTGAACTGTGGATGTATCGCAGAATCCTGAGAATATCATGGACCGAGAGAGCCACAAATGTCGAGGTCTTGAGAAGAATGAATAAAAAAAAGGAAGTTATATTTACGATCAAAAAACGAAAACTGCAATACTTGGGACATATTACAAGAGGCGAAAGATATGAACTGCTTCGAATAATTATGCAAGGGAAAATAGCAGGAAAAAGGTCCATAGGAAGAAGACGAAACTCCTGGCTAAAGAATCTACGGGAATGGTATAGCTGTAGCAGCAACGAATTGTTTCGGTCAGCAGTTTCGAAAATACGTATAGCCCTGATGATCGCCAACCTTCGGAACGAAGATGGCACTTGAAGAAGAAGAAGAAGGTATACCATTTTGTTGAATTTTTGTTTGAGAATATGTTCCGTCAACTCGAACTTGAAATTGTCTGTTTTCAAGAAAATTTGAAATGTATTTTAATATGTTACCCCTTATTAACCAGTTGCTGAGTGTTTTAATGATTGAATATTTCCAAACTGTATCATATGCTTTGCTTATATCTATAAAATATTCCAATACAATGCTGTTTTATTGCAAATGCTTCGTGGATTTCTGATTCTAAGTCAACGAGATTGTCTAAAGTTGAGCGATGTTTTCGGAAACCACATTGTTCTGGAATAATTAATTTGTTTGCTTCTAAATACCACATAAGCCTATTGTTTATTATCTTTTCTAATATTTTACCTATGCTACATGTGAGTGATATCGGTCGATATCTTTGTGGATCTGATTTTGGTTTAGTTGGTTTTTGAATAGGTATTATAATTGAATTTTTCCATGATTTAGGAAATACATTTCTGGATAGATTAGATTAAGAGAGGTGGCCTTTCGGCCTATTCCACTGCGACCTTTTCAGATCTATTGTGGTCCTCTAGTCCTAGATAACATTCTCTAGCCTGACCCTTTTTATAAAGTCTAGTAGCTTCGAGACTGTACCTTCCATGTAGGTATATGCCGGTGGATTTTCTTCTCCTAATGCAAAGAACCGCACATTTGCCAGACTGTCACACTGACATAAAATGTGCTCTGCTGTTTCTTCTTCGAGGTGACAGAATCTGCACAGGTCATCGTCTGATAGTCCCATCAGCTTCAAGTGCCTATTCAGCTTACAGTGCCCTGTTAGAAGACCTACTATGACCTTGACTGTTTTCCTGTCTTTGCTTATTAGGTCTGCCGTAAATTTTGGCGAATGTTCTGTAATGAACTGTTTCGCCTGTCTTTGTCCTGGTGAATTCCTCCACCATTCCAGAGATTTGCGAGCTACCCACTTCCTTGTAGCCGTTCTTGTTACTGATTTAGCAACTCCGCAGAAGGGTTCCGGTCCAATGAATGGCAATGATGAGCCTTATTTGGCCATTTCATCTGCTTTTTCATTGCCCTTATGACCCTCGTGCCCCGGTACCCAGGCTACCGTAACCTTGCTACGGTCTCCTAGTTTATTTAGGGCACACACGCAATCCCATACTAGCTTAGAATTGACCTCTACGGAATTGAGTGCCTTAAGCGCTGCCTGACTATCTGTGAAGATAGCAACTGAACAGAACGTTCTTTCCTGCCTTTCTATTTCTTCCACGCAGTGATGGATTGCAGTTATTTCCGCCTGGAAAACTGTCACATCCTTAGATAGACTTACCGGGAAATCTATCCCTTGATTTGTCCCTACTATGCCGGCTCCCACACCCTCCGATGTTTTTGAGCCATCCGTGTACCAGGTAGCAGCAGCTTGTATGGGTACACCTTTATTCCAGTCTTCCCTGCCTGGTATCTTAATTGTGAACTTATTGTTAAAGCTATATCTCGTAACTGTTGCATCGATAGGTTTCCCCATCACAATATCGGCTTTTAGCTCCTCGATTAGCTTTCTGTTGTCAGTACCATGCATCTGGCTTATATGTCGCTGACTATGGATTAATCTGTGCATCACGGATCTGGCTTCGCCCTGTATAAAGATATGAAGTGGTGGTAGATTCAATAGGACTTCCAGCGATGCAGTAGGAGTTGTTTTTAAGGCCCCCGTAATACACAGGCATGCTAGCCTTTGTGTATTACCTAGCAGCCTTATTGCTCCCACTTGCTGCGTCTTTGTCCACCACGTCACCGAGCCATAGGTTATCATGGGTCTAATAACCCTTGTATATAACCATAGAGTCATTTTGGGGTTAAGTCCCCAATTCTTACCGCACATTCTTCTACATCTGCCCAAGGACATAGTAGCTTTCTGTGTTGTTTTTAGAATGTGAGTATTCCATGTAAGCCTATGATCAAAATATACCCCAAGGTATTTTGTTTCTTTGGCAAATGAAATCTCTGTTCTTCCCAGCACCGGTGGTTTTAGGCCTTGTAGTGCTGTTTTTTTGGTGAAGTTGACAATTTGTGTTTTCTGAGCATTGACTATCAGTACTATGTTCTATAGTACTCTTCGATGATTTTCATCCCTTGTTCATATTTGAGGAGTCAGGGGGAAAACAATTTTCATGGAAATCGAAATTTAATGTTTCAAATTAAAACAAATTGTTGTAACTCAACCGTATAAATCGGTAAATTTTTTCAGTGGTATGTTGACATGTTTACAGAGGAAAAATCAAGAGAAGACAACAAAATATTTTATTTGCGAAACATCATACAAAAAATTTAGTGTGCCGCCATGGACCATGAATGTTCTTCACCAGTACCTTCAAGCTTCTGCGTCACAAAATGTTTCTTCCTACGAACTTTCCTCCTGTTCAGTACCTTGTAAATTAGTATAGAACTTTCTAGAGTTTACGTTTTCCAAATATTTGGTCAAGATGAGATCTTGTAATTTAGCAGCTTTGACCGGAAGTGGACCGTTGTACAAAGCTTCGTGATGATTGTGGCTAGTAACTTCCGGAATTGTAATATTATGTGCTTTCTTTAAATTTCTTTTCGGGTTTCGTTTAACTTTGCATTCAAACCGCGAGTTTGCAAATAACCCAGAATAGGTATTATTGTGAAAGCTAAATTTTCCTGATTTACAACACTCGAATAGGCTCGTAGGCATTGGACATTTCTTGGGATACTTGTTGGATAAATGCTTAGTTCTATTAAGAAATTTAATATCTTTCCCACAGTCCATCACTTGGAACGGTTTCGGTTTCACTTTGCTGTTGCGGAGGACTTCTCTCCAATCATCCGGAGTTTCTGTATAAGCTTTGTCATTAATTAAAACTCATATCCCGGTCGAACTCTGATGGGAAAAATTACCAAAAGGAAGGAACCAAAAAATGATTGATTTCTTCAGGGAGATAAGTCTTATTATTTTTTCCGGGAGTAATGCGATTTTCTTCCTTTCAAGGAAACAATAAATTCTGTCACTTTGACGATAGTATCTTCAGAAATTTTGTGGGGCCTATTTCCGTGTTTTCCTCTAGCGTCTAATGGTACAGTGCCAGTTGAGACCAGTGATTCTCGAATTGTTTGCGCTCGGAAAGCAAAAATTCCATAAATGGATAAGAATGCTTTGAAACATACTTGCACGTCACGAAAGTCTTGATCAGGGCAACTCCTAACACAATAGGAATAAGAAGCAAGATTATTAATTTGAATTGAAAGAATTGAAAACATAGAGGCACTTTTCAGAAAATTTTAAATTACAAGCCTTTACTATTTCAGTGGAGGACCAGCTTTAGAATACCTGCAACACAATACTACCAATTATCATATAATTACCTTGCTCAAGACAACTCTAAAATTGCTAATAAGGATATTTGCCAATACGATTGTGTCGGTAAATACTTTTTCAAAATTCGTAAATGAAATGCTTTTCTAAATTAAATTTTCTGAAAACCTTGTGTGAATTCTCTGTTGGATATTTCGGAGGGTTTGTAGAAACGAACATATATTTGGTTTATTCCTCGTTTAACACAAGTCCTAATTCACTTGCCGCGCCCGCAAGCCTTGTAAAACACTGCATCATGTCTCTCATACTTCTGCCCACTAATAACAATATCGTCAGCGAATGCGAGAATTTGCGTCGATCTATTAAAAATAGGTACATTCATTCTAATGTTTAATTGTCTGATTGCCTTTTCCAAGGCAATATTAAAGAGGAGACACGCCAGCGGGTCCCCCTGTTTTAGACTCAATGTCAAAGAATGTAGAGTTTTCGCCTTCAATTTTAACGCATGAGCTTACGTTTTGCATTGTTAGTTGGATCAACTTAACTAACTTAGGTGGGATCCCAAAATCTATCATTGTATTATATTATAATACAGGTCTTTTCACACTGTCATAGGCTGATTTGACGTCGAAGAAGAGATGGTGTGTATCTATGTTATATTCTAGTGACTTTTCTAGAATCTGCCTATGTGCTTGAATTTGATGTCTACAGTGTGTAAAAGCCAAATGGAATAAATTCATTATTTAGGTTACTGTACATATTTATAAAAAATCCCGAAACACGTCAAATTTAAATTATAACTTGACATTCTTTAACGTGAAAATGCAACCCCTACCTTCAACCCCCTTAGAATAACAGGTACAACCCCCAATTTTTAAAATAGGAAGTTTAGGCTTGTGATATATCGTTTGAAAGGTCTTTTCATTCTCCATTCAAAAATGTTGTCGCTTTCAAGTTTATTAAGATTAATTAAGATAAAATAAATTAAAATCATGTGATTACCGAAATTTGCTAAAATATACTCAAAACTTATTTCCCGTTTAGGTCTTGATAATGAGAAAGTGAACAAAAACCATAGCAATGTGGTTTTTAGATGGTAACCATTAAAAAACTTTAAAGAATTTCCGTGGCAACGTTATTTTAACACGCATTAGTAAATTGTTTTATTTAAGTTGTCAGTATTTTAATTTAAATAAAAAGTTCGTTCAATTCAATTCTGAAAAATGGTTAGATTAACGGAAATGCATAAAATAACAGTTTTACAAATGATTGGTTACGGAGATAACACCCGAACACAACAGGAAGTAACTCGCCTATTTCATGAGAATTTTTTTAATTTACCGCCTATATCCCAAGGAACAATAAGTAAAATAGAGAAGCAGTTTCGCGAGTTTGGTCATGTAAGGCAGATAAAAAAAGCAGCTGCCAATGCACTGAATGATGAACTCAAATTAGATGTGTTGCTTGGGTTTCAGGAAAATCCACATACATCGAGTAGACAGGCATCCACTACATTCAATGCTAGCCATACATCGATAGTAAACATATTAAAAGAAAATAAATTGCATCCCTATAAGATGATACCTACTCAGGAGCTCATGGAAGACGAATTTGATAGGAGAACTTTTTTTGTGAGCAAATGATGGACATGTTGGATAACAATATTATCCAATTAGAAGACGTTATGTTTTCTGAGTGTACTTTTTCACTTAACGGTCATGCTAATCGGCAAAATTGCCGCTACTGGGCCACGGAAAATCCTCAGTGGATGAGAGAAGAATACACTCAATACCATCAAAAGGTTAATGTTTGGGCAGGGATTGTAGGAAACAATATCATTGGTCCCTTTTTCATTGAGGGCAACTTGAATGGCAACAATTATTTGGCACTACTTTAAAATGATGTCATTCCAACGTTCGCAAATTTATATCCTGATCCAGGAAACCCTCAAGTTCCAGCGAATACGATATGGTTTCAGCAGGATGGAGTACCACCACATTACCAACTTAATTTCCGGCAGTACCTCGATACAATATTTCCCAATCGGTGGATAGGGAGGCGAGGATCGATTGAATAGCCAGCGCGATCAGCTGATCTTACATTATTAGATTTCTTTTTATGGGGATATGTGAAGAGCCATGTGCACAAAACTAAACCTTCTGATTTAAATGACTTAAAAGAACGAATAACGCTTGCGATTTGGTCGATCACGCCTGTTATGTTAAATAATGTTAGAAAACAGTTTTATTTGAGATTAGGATGTTGCCAAGACGTTCGCGGTGACCATTTTGAACATCTACTTAATAAACATTCATAGTTCTTTTTCGTGTTCTACATTTTATTACGTTTTGCATTTTAGTTTTTGATTGTATTGTAGCGAATTTCGGTAACCACATGATTTTAATTTATTTTATCTTAATTAATCTTAATAAACTTGAAAGCGACAACATTTTTGAATGGAGAATGAAAAGACCTTTCAAACGATATATCACAAGCCTATACTTCCTATTTTAAAAATTGGGGGTTGTACCTGTCATTCTAAGGGGGTTGAAGGTAAGGGTTGCATTTTCACGTTAAAGAATGTCAAGTTATAATTTAAATTTGACGTGTTTCGGGATTTTTTATAAATATGTACACTAACCTAAATAATGAATTTATTCCATTTGGCTTTTACACACTGTATAATATAGTTGACTTTCCAGCAGTAAATCCGCATTGATATTGACCAATATTATCCTTTGTAAAAGGATACGTTTAAGTCTTTCAAACAATACATTGCCGAAGATTTTATACGCAGATGCTAACAGAGTAATCCTCTATAGTTCCTAAACTACAGTTAATCACCCTTTTTATGCAACGGACATATTCCCTTTAGCCATTCTTCTGGTACCAAATCATTCTACCATATAAGCGCTATTAGTTTATGGATTGCTGCAAAAAGTTGATCAGCAGCTTTTTTATACATTTCCGAACAGATTTCATCGATTCCTGGGGCTTTATTGTCTTTGAGTTTTAGGATTTGACACTTCTTGTCTTGTTGGGTCTTCACTGTGTAGTTGACTTTGTATATTTTGTTGATTGTCTATGTTGTAACCTCCTTCAATATCGTTTATATTTAGATGTTCACTGAAATGTTGCGAATCAACTTCTTTGTTTATCAATAATGGCAAATATTGTACTAATGAATATCTGCTATTGAATATACCAAAAGAAAAATAAATTCAAATTTATAATGCATCTCTTTATAATTATGTTAAACCATAACCATCACACAATAAATGCATTGTCGTCATTGTTTTACCCCTCAACTTCCGTCTTAAGACTCACAGATTAGCCTCACTGTGCGGCCCTGTCATAACTGATACCAATGATCCTCATTTGTTTTCTTTTATTTCGTCATATCTTAAAGTCTCTTGAACGTTGAGTAGGCCGAGGAGAGGTAGGATTTGTGCCTGTTTATTCTGTCAAACAATAGCAGCCAGAGATAAAAATAATCTTGGTTAGTATTTGCATTGTCACTCGGTGCCTATCTTGGCTTAAACGGCTTTGCATACGACTCGCAGGCGATGATAAAGTTGTACTGTGGCTTTGTCCTATGGAAGGAAAAATGTAGTTTCTTGATCTGAAGCTATTGTAAATAAAATTGTTGGCAAATGATGTTATACATGCGACAGGGACGGCGCTACGATTTGGTTCTGCGCAAAAATTATTTCTAAAACTTTTAATTATACAGTTTTATTATACAGTGTGTTCGTAAAGTATGGAATAAATTCGATATTTTATAAATGAAAAGCCTTTTTAACAAAATCTAAAACACGTCGATTTTTAAGTTTAATATTCTACATTTTACAATAAAATTTCATTATACAAGGTGATACACATTAAGGTGATGACATCATCGACTTTTTTAAATGTAATACCCTGTATTTTAGGACATTTTTAGATCAATAAAAATGAACTGATTCCAAAAAGTATAATACTGGGGGTCTAACGGATATAATTTGAAAGATATGCGCTTAGAAAATTAATTTTTATTGATTTCTAATATTAATAAATTATAATAAATAACTTAAAACTAATCCAGTAATTAATTCATGACTTTACCTTAAATGTTCCAATTGAAGCCCTTGTTGTAATTAAAAGTAACCCAAACGTTGCACAAATTATTGTAGAACCTATGTTTATGGTTTCTTGAGAAATATTGTTTATTTCTTTACGAATTATTGTTTTTAAATGTTCAATATTTGCAGGTTACGTGCAAAATTCGGAAAAATTTTGTTTAGGTACCTAAACTACATTCATTTTACATATTCCCAATTGCCAACAGAAGCACGTGAAAGCCAAACAGGGTCGTACTGATGTGTATCATATGATTTTTAAAAATATTTACTTTTGAAACTATTAGTGTAAGAATTTCTTGAAATTTAATCATTAAATCACAATTAAAATAAACTCTAAAAAATAACACGACCAGTAAATAACTTAACAATAACAATAACATAAATATAACACAATATATTAACTTAAAAATCAACACGATACAATTTGAATTTAAACATGCTGGCAAGTTTGGATCTGTAACATGAGAATCTGTCTGGCTTAAGGCAATAAATTATATTTAATAGCCTCTTGACGAATGAGACGACGAATATCAACACGTGCGTTTGTTGTCAGATGGGAATTTGTTAAACGAATGAACTTTACCTTCGAACACCTACAGCATAATGCGGAGGCGCACCTTCCTGCTGAAACCATCAACTTTCATCAAAACCTTCAGGATTAATTCTACTGGGGAATAAATTAACTAAAGTAGGTACGAGCGAGATACCCCCTTAAAAACTGAAGGTATGCTGGCCCGTTTAAATTACCTTCGAAAAAGTAGGGTCCGATGATTATATTTCTTACAATGCAAGCCCATACGTTTACCTTTTGCGGGTATTGTGTATAATGTTCCCGCATCCAGTTGGGGGTTTCTTTTGCCCAGTATCTACAATTCTGACGGATGACCTCGCCATTTAATGTGAATGTAGCCTCATCAGAAAAAATAATATTTTGACCCAAGAGAGGGTTTCGGTGGCAGTTATCCATCATTGTTTCGCAAAATCGTATTCTTTTATCTGGATCATCCTCGTTTAATTCCTGTACATCTAAAGAGGTGCCATTTTTCAAGTTTTATTACTTTGTGTACATCGAGATCACGACTAACCTTACGAACAGAAGTGTTGCGCATCTTCTTCAAAAGCAAGTAGAACATCTAATGTTGTATCATAATTTACAGAGGGACGACCTGATTTGCGTGCATTTTCAACCGTACCAGTTTCTCGAAATTTCTTTTCAATCCTACTTACTGTTGACTGCATTATGGGTCTTTCTGGATATCTATCATTAAATAAATTACACACTTCCATTTGAGTTCGCGATTTGTCTCTACCCAATCATCATGAGTAATATTTCATCATGAGTAATAATTGGTGTGTTACACGAAGATATAAAATGTAAGCCGTTTCTCAGGACGTGCACGAACTCATCACTTTATAGCCCCCCATAACAGTATTAGTTCCTTCCAGATATAGCAAACTAATCACCGGCATTCTTTGGAGACCCTTTAACTCATTATCGCAGATATATAAACTCATCACCAGCAGTTTTGCCCAAATGGGGCTGGTTTCTAACGCGGAAGATTGCCTGTTACACATCTTGTTTGCATGGTAATATCTTAAATTCAGGAATTATTTTAATCAAATTGCTTTAAAATTTAATTATAATATTTATATCGGGTGTCTCACGGTAAGTGGCCTATTAGACGTATTAGATGTAATCAATGAGCAATTCACTATTCATGTAAAAGGAATAAGGGCAAATAAAGAGAAATTTTTCTTTTCGGATAGTTTTAGGTAGCTACCGAAAGAATTTAGCGGAATTCCCAAATACCAGACAATGCATTGCATTTGCATTTAATACATCCTGTGCATTTATGCTAATTGGTGATGAGTTTACGTGTAGCTGTCTCTGATAGTTTCTCAGATATTGGAAAAGACCGACAGCGAGCATTTTACAAGAGGAATACTGGAAATTTTAAGTAAATTTCTTCTGCCAGAAACTACTCCTGCTGAAAAAAATATTCCCTTTTGTAAATGCTGCACCTTTCACAATAAATCAAAAGTTACTCTGTAGTTTACTTGTTTTCTGATCCAACACTATTGATTAATTGTCATACTGATCATCAAAGCCTATTCTCTAACCACTACTCGTAAGATCGCTATTTGATTTTAAATACTAAAGAGGAAGACAGGTAAATAAAATGAAAAAGTGATACAATTTTACTGAAAAAACATTCCTTTAAAATTGGGGTTTGTAAAGTTATCGTTGCGGTTACCGAGCACTGACTTAAAGTCAACGAGCCTTTTTTGTAGAAAAATATACGACAATTGGTAGGTATGATCGTCCAAGTTCAGCTCATGGTAGCCCTCTAATTCCTTCTACAAATAATGATTTCTCTCCTATAACAAACTATGACTTTTTGTTGAATGAATTCTTTTCTGAGTTTTTATTGGTCTATAACAAGAATCTTAATCTATACATTCTTTGCATTTATAGATCGCCTGATTCTTCCACGGAACTATTTTTTCAGAACCTGTTAAATTTGTTAGACCAACTGCCCAATAAAAGCAGAAAGATTCTATGCGGTGACTTAACTAATACCAAAGGTATCCGCATATCAGCCAAGAACATGCATTTACTACTGTACATCAAGAAATTTACACATTTATGTACAGGAACCTATCTAAAACTTATACCTATCACAACAGCTAAAAAAATGTACTATCAGAATCGTCTGGGAAGCTCTAAAAATGTTGGTGTTGGAGAAACTTGGTCCATAATAAATGATCTTCGAAATAAAACGAACACAGCTCAATTTTTTTTCTCTTCCAAACCCTGAAAATCTAAATGAATACTTCGTTATTGTGACAAAAATATAACATCAACTATTTTGCCACAACAAGATCCTATTTCCTATCTCCCCAATTCAAAAAAGGTCTTGAATTCATTCTTTATAAGACCAGTTGATAAATCTGAACTGATTCAAACAATCAGTAGTATCATAAGAAAATCTTCCTGTAGTGCAGCTAGACTATCCATAAAAATGTTCTTAAATCTCCCAAAAAATGTGTTGGAAGTTCTGGTCTCACTAATTGACAATTCCTTTGTAAAAGGTATATTTCCAGAGTGCCTAAAGACAGCCAGTATTATTTCTCTTTACAAGGGTGGTCAAAATTATTGAGAGTGTAATGAAAATTTATTTAACTGCTATGTCTTTATTTAATTTATAAAGTCTTTAATAATTTATTATATTGTTCTTATCTTAATTCATTAAAAAGCACAATAATTTATATCAATTTATTTAACGAATAATACACATAATTTATATAGGCGAACGTAACATTTAAATCGCGAGCGCGTCTTCAAAATCAACTGTTTCTCCATATAAAAACATTTTGATTTATATAGATAAATTGCCGTTATCTCGAAAAGTCGAACACCCTCTAGACTAGACTGAGTGGTAGCAAACAGGTATTTTCACATCGGCGAGCCTCCAGAAATTTCGAACTGGTGTTTTTATAGCATCATGTGTCAGGTAGACATGACCTAGAAAATACTCGAATGAATAGCATATCAGTAATAAACATATTTACCCTTTTTGGGTCAGAATTTATCGTAACAAGAGACTTATAAAAGCCCGACTTATGTCCTTTCTCGTTGAAACAACATTTTATCACAAAGACGGCTTTTTATCTAATAAATGTACCAGTGATGCTATGTTTTCTGTACTACATGAGGTCTATCAAGCACTAAACAATAATCTTTACACTACCACTATTTTTGGTGACTATTCCAAAGCTTTTGATTATGTAAATCACGACATTTTGATAAAAAAACTAAATTTCTACGGAATTTGAGGTATTTCTTTGAATTGGTTCCAATCCTACTTCAGGAATAGGAAACAACTAGTTAAAGCAAATGATACTGACTCTAGTCACAAAAAAATTGTATGTGGAGTACTACAAGGTGCATTATTGGGTCCTCTTCTTTTCTTTATCTTTATAAATGACAAGCAAGCAAGCAAGCAATTTAATTAAACCCAGCCTGTGAGACATGTTCACCCCTAAGAATTACGTTCGGGTGTAACAATTTATTGGAACGAGGTGTATTAACTCGAGTAAAAACAGGAGTCACTCCACCGCGCTCCAATGCTCCAGACCATCCCTTTCCTCCCTATAGCACTCTGATGCGCGATAGGGTACAACTATCAGCCAAATGCTCTTCATATGGGAGTCCTGGGTAATAGAACTCCAACATGGTTTCCTAACCGAATTCAAAACTCAGGACAGCGCATTGTCGCTATAATCCTGTTACCTTACTGTGGCTTATCCGCGAACTAAAATTGCTTACTTGGGCCTTAAGTCTCCGCTCTGAGCTAGGCTCAGTTCGGCGACTTGGTGCTCAAGGGGTTGGGCCCTACGTGCCCTGGTTTTTATTGGTTTTTGTTATTATTTTTTTGTGGCTTGCGCCGGTTTTTGTTAGTAGTTTTTTGATTTTTTTGGTGGCCGAAGCCGTTTTTTGTGTGTTTTTTGAATTTTTTTTTGTAGGATGCCTGAAACATAAAATAAGAATTAGTGCATATTAGTATAATAATTATCTACTTAAAATTAACTGGGTCCACGCTGTACGTTGCGATTGTCCACGAGTTTTTTGAGCTACGAACTATCTTCTTGGTGCGTTGTTTTTTATAGTGTTTGTTCTCTGGTGTTTTGTTTTCTCTTTGGTGTATTTACTGATTTTTTCTCTAGTACGTTTGGTTTTATTCTACTATTTTTTGTTTGGGTCTCTTGTGCTTCCATCTGTGGAAAGCGTCGTATCTCATGATCTCTCGCAATATGTGACTAGGATGGTTCTCTATCTCCGCGAACTTTGTCCTTGCTTTTTCCTTCATTATATCAGTCACTCTAATTTGTTGTAATTCTCTGAAGAGGAATCTTTCTGCAACGTATCTCGGTACGTTGACTGCTTCTCTTAGGCTGCTGTTATGTGCCGCTTGTATTTTCTTTTTTGTTGTGTTACATGTGTGTATATGTTATAGTATAGGAAGAATTATAGTATTGATTAATCTTATTTTGGTTTTTATTTTGAGTTTGCTTGTTCTTCCTGCTAGGCCTCTTATTGATGCTCTTGCCATGTTGGCTTTTTGTATTGTAGCGTCTACGTGTTTACTAAACGTTAAGCCTTTGTCCTTAAGATTCGCAGACGATACAACACTGATAGCAACATCTGAAGAGGAGATGTCGAGACTGATAAAGAGAGTAGAAACCGAAAGCAACAAGTGTGGGCTCAAGATTAATAATCAGAAAACAAAAATCATGATTGTGGACCACGCGAATATCCTCCAAACAACAGGCGCCCTAAATCAATTCGAGAAAGTAGACGAGTTCACGTATCTAGGATCTTCCTTAAGCAATGCAGCCTCCTCCCATACGGAAATTCGCAGAAGAATAGGGATGGCCAAGAACGCGATGAGTCGACTGTCAAAAATATGGAAGGACCCCTCTTTATCCAAAAAACTCAAAATGAGACTGGTACGGACACTCATTTTTTCAATCTTCAGTTACGGTGCCGAAACATGGACAATAAAATCAGAGGATAGGAAAAGGATTGACGCATTCGAAATGTGGTGCTGGAGACGAATGCTACGCGTCTCGTGGACGGAGCACAGATCCAATCAGTCGATTCTCGAAGAGCTAAACATTCAGACCAGACTCTCCTCTCAGTGTCTTGCAGATGTTTTAAAGTTTTTTGGCCACATTGCGAGAAGAGACAATGACAACTTAGAAAGACTAATTGTGTGCGGAAACGTAGAAGGACGTAGAGGCAGAGGACGCTCACCTATCCGATGGTCAGATCAAGTACAGAAAGCCACTAGAGAGACGTTTTCCGAGTCCATGAGAGCAGCCCAAAATCGCAAGAGATGGAGAGAATTGACAGCCCGCATTGTAGGAAATCACGATCCTCAGCAATGAGGAAACGACAAGAGAGAAGCCTTTGTCCATGATTACTCCGAGGTATTTTGCTTCGCTTTTCCACTCGATGGGATTGTCTTGCACAGTCACCTGTTCTTCTGGTTGTTGGTGCCTCTTTTTGAAAAGTACAGTTATAAATGACATCATTAACTTAAAAATCGTACAATTTTCAGTTACAATAAATCATATTTTTATTCTTATTTTTGATAATTTGTTCCAAAAATTCCAAAAATAGCATCGAAAAGTCCATTTTTTGAAAATTATTAAATACTTATTTAAAAATGCACAAAAAACTTTAATTTCGCGTGATAATAGGGAAAATATCACTATAAAATTATCAAGAAGTTTCACTTAACAGTTTTTACAAAATGTTTTATCCCAGAAAGCTTTTATCTTCAAAGTTGTTATGCGTAAACTATTGGGCCTATAGGAATTCTGAAAGCATCAAATTGAAGAAAAAGGCTTATCTATTCTATCAAATTAAATCATTAACCGATTAAAAAGTTAATTGTTAAATATTGTAAAATAGGTTTTCAAAAGTACTGTTATTTTATGCTTACAGACAATTAAAATACTCATTTTTAGAATATCCGTATAATGATGGACGCAATAAAGTTTGAGGGCTCCTCGTATATCCGTGATGTTATGCCTGTTGTATTTCCCAGTCGTTGTAAAAACCTAATTTAAAAAAAAACCTTCTTTAATTGTAAAGTATTTTATAATGCACAAAAATAGTAACTAACTAGCATTAACATCAATTTAATGGTCAACGTCCAGAAACATCCAGGTACACGACTCTCAACTCAACAGGAATCTTTTCTTTAAAAATAACGTTGTTTTTGTACCAACTTAAAATAACACAGCAAGGCGCATCTTCGTACCGTATGCCTCTCTCTCGTTCTCGTCTAATTGCGTACATTCACAAAGCGAGAGCGAGCATCACTTTAAATAACCACTCCAAAAATACAAAGTGCTGACTGAGAAGAACATTAAATTGTTTTTATTATATAATAACACTTGCCAGAATTTAACGGTGTGGGTACCAATGAGGGCACTTTAAATTCTTCTTGTGTCTTTTTTGTTTTGGTTCCGGTGAGATTGTTGCTTTTATGTTGTCGTTTTAAAGGGTATGAGATCGTTAACGACAGAGTGATTAAGATGTTTAAGCCAATAATTTACTAGTGCTGAACATAGCGACATATTAATCACAGAAAAAATTACAAAATTAAAAAGAATCTGGATTTATAATAAAAAAATCAAAACTACATGGGGCGTTGACGATGGAAAAAGCGAACTCAACAAACGTTAGTTTCGAGAAAATTGATTTAAAAAAATTGGTGGGCGGCGAACTCAACAAAATTGCTAATAAAATCAAGTAATATTGGATTTCCATTGATTTTTAAGTTAGTAATAATGATGGAGATAGGAAATAGGATCTTGTTGTGGCAAAATAGCTGATGTTATATTTTAACTTACATGAATGAAGTATTCATTTAGATTTTCAAGGTTTGGAAGAGAAAAAGATTGAGTTGTGTTAGTTTTGTTTCAAAGAACGTTTATTATGGACCAAGTTTCCCTTTCAACATTTTTAGAGCTTCCCAGACAATTCTCATAGTACATTTTTTTACCTGTTTTGATAAGTTTTAGATAGGTTCCTCTGTACTTAGAGATATATTCAGTGACAAAAACGTTGGTAGTAGATTTCTTGATGTACAGTATTGAACGCATATTCTTGGCTGACGTGCGGATATCTTTGATAGTCCAGGGATTGTGATGTTTTGACTTAATTGTAATTAAAGGAAATGCCTTATTGAAAATACAGACAAGCTTATCTAAAAATCACTGAAATTATAGTCCACGTCCACAGAGGGAAAGTGCCACGCAGAAATCAAGCACAAATTTTGGAATTTACGAAAGTTCTGAGCGAAAAAATCCTACCTAAACGTTGGGTTTTTGGGAATTGTTTATGTTTTTTTTTATCCCGGTTTTTTTTTTATAGCGTTCTCCTCCTTCCGGTTCCCAGTTTCCAGCTACGTCGGTCATTCCATTCTCCAGGGTGAAGGTTTCTTTCCGACATTGCCTTCTGAATGCCGCCCAGGATTGTTTTGGCCTTCCTCTCTTCCTTCTTTCCCTTGGCGTCTATTTTAAAAATTTGGTTTGGCAGCCTGTCGTCGTCCATTCTTTTCACATGACCATATCAGATCAGTTGTCTCCTTTGAATTTCGTCAATGATGGTTGACTTGACTCCCATTATATTTCTGATATGGTCATTTTGTATTCTATCAAGCCTTGATTGTCTAGCTGATCTTCTCCAGAAGTCCATTTCCAATGCAAGTAGGCGTCGATCAAGGGATTCAGTAAGTCGCCATGTTTCGCATCCATAGAGCACTATACTTTTAAAGATGGAGTTAAAGAGGAGATGCTTTCTTTGATTTGATAGTTCTTTTGACCATAGCATCGGGTTTAGGCATCCTATCACCCTTTTTCCTTTCACGATTCTTTGCTCTATCTCTTTTTCGGTGCGCCCACTCTTGTTGATTGTTGTTCCCAAATATATATATATTCCTCACAGTTCTTGATTGTTTCATGTTCGTTGACCATTAGATCTTCTACTTCATTCCCGATGCATAAGTATTGCGTTTTGTTTCTATTTACAGAGAGTCCCCATTCTTCATATGTTTTAAACAACCGTCTAGTCATGAATTCTAAATCTTCCCTTGCTACTACTACTTGGTCGTCCGGAAAATGTAGAGTGTTGTTGTTGTCATGTTGTATCGTCGTCAAGTTGGATCCCCATTCCTGAACATGATCTTCTCCAGTGTTTTAGTGCTTCATTTAAATAGATCTTAAATAGTATTGGAGAGCGGCGGCATCCTTGTCGTAAGCCTTTTGTTACTGGAAATTCTTCTGATAAGGTGTTGTTTAGTTTGATTTTTGATGATGCTTTATGGTATAATTGTTTGACTGCGGCGATGATCGTGCTATTTAATGAAGATCGTTTAAGAGACTGCCACAGCTTTCTCACAGGAATCGTGTCATATGCTTTTGTGAGATCCACAAATAAAAGATGTATTTCCTGGTTTTTTGCAACTTTCTTTTCATTCAGTTGTTTTAGGGTAAATATGTGGCCTACGCAAGATCTTCCAGCTCTAAATCCTGCTTGCTGTTCAATTTCATGAGGTTCGTATTCTTTCGCAATAATATTTTTTAAGATTTTACCAAATAGCCTGCTAATGGTACTGGTGACAGAGATACATCTGTAGTTTCCACAAATATCTTTTGGACCTTTTTTGTGAATTGGAGTAATCCATGCTTCTTTCCAACTATTCGGGATTTCCTCCCCATATAAGTATCTTGTGAATAGCACTTTTAAGATAGCTTATTAGTTTTGGTGTTCCGTTTTTTAGAAGTTCTGCTGGTATGTTCTCCGGCCCGGATGCTTTGTTATTCTTCATCGATTTAAGCGCTTCTTGTATTTGTTCTTCTTCCATGTTTACATATTCACCTTGTACTCGTATTCGTTGAGGTGAGTCAGTATTATAAATATCTGTCTTCATTCAGTTCCCTTGCGTAATGATCTTTCCATGTATCTATCTGGATGGGCTGTATTCGACTTTTATTTGATGTGTCGGTTTTCAGGGTTTTTATTAATTTCCATGCCGCTGATGATCGCGCTCCTCCGATGTAACAGTCAACTTCTTTACATTTTGCATCCCATGTTTCATTTTTGTTGTTCCTTTTCATATCTTTAAATATTCTTTGCTGTTCTTTGTATATTTCTTTATCTTCAAGCTTCTTAGTGTTCAGCCATCTTTTGTACGCTTCCTGTTTCTTATTTCTTTGCTCTTCAAGCTGTGTATTCCAAGTGATTTTTCCCGCTGATCTGTGGACTGTTCTGGTTTCTTCGCCTAGAGCTTCTTGGGCTGCATGGTGAATACAGTCAGTTATATGTTCGTATAATTGGTTGGTTTCAGCAGTTAGGTATTCCTCGAGTAGTTTTTCATTTAATCTATTTTGGTATAAGATTTTAGTGCTATATTCTTGTAGGCTTCTGACATTATATCATACATACATTAATTGTTTATTAAGAGTGTTAAACTTGCTATATACTGCTTCATGGCCAGAGAGTCCTGCATTAATAATTGTAGAACCTACATCAAGGGGTGAGAAATCTGAGACAATATAATCAATTATGGTGTTGTTGTGCCAAAATGGATAGTATGCGGCATAATAATGTTAAATATTTGATGTTACAAATGATTTTTGTTTATTTTTTTGTCAAATTCTAATAATTTTCACAAATAGAACCAGTTTGCTTTCACAAAGTCATTATTAACCTTTGTATATTGATTAATTAAATACTAATTTAAAACACAATTGGATATTTTCCTCTTTAATTTAGAACTCATTTGGAATTGTTTGAAAACCACTTAATCTGTTGATAAGTATTATCTACAAAGTAGCCCAAAAGTAACTAATTTTCGATATATTTGGGTAGTAATTGATAAATAGAATGTGAAATTTAAATTAACTTTTGTGTTTACTTGTTAATGATGGTTTCTATTATTGGCTGGTTTGTTCTGTGTATTTACTCATAAGCTCTTGCTTTCTCTTTCGGGTGAATGATATTTGCACATACTTCAAATACTAGATATAAGAGCTCTATAGATGTAATACTAAATGCGAGAAGTGACTATTTCTTGGTAAAATACGAATGAATACCTCGGTCTGGGTGAGAATGAAGGAAGAGCTTTCTATAATCAATTAGGCTACACACTGAGTAACATTGTTTCAGAGGAGAGACGCATAATAGGTGATTTTAATGCACATGTGGGTCATTCCAAGAGAAGACATGAAGCAATACATGGAGGACTAAGCTTCGAAACCAAAGATGAAACTTGAGATAATTTAATGCTGCAATTTGCAACCGCTTAGATATGGCGATTGTTATTCCATTCTTTCAAAAGAGATAAAGTCGAGCTGAAAACCAAAATATTAAAAGGGACCATAAAAATCAAATATGAACTGATAAAAGAATCTCTAAAAGTAGAAAGTAGAATCCGGATACAAAATGAATTAACGGAAACAATAGATGTGAAAAAGGGACTACGCCAGGGAGACGCTCTATCATGCATCTTGTTCAACATCGTACTCGAGAAAATACTGAGGGACACAACAGTCAATACACGAGGAACAATCATTAATAAAAGCGTGCAAATACTAGCATTTGCAGATGATGTTGACATAATCGCAAGATCAAGAAGAGAAATGATAGAGGCATACAACCAAATAGAACGAGCTGCACAAAATAGTGGTCTTAAAATCAATCAGACCAAAACAAAATATATGCAGGTAAGTAAAAACGCAGAAATAAGGCAGCCACAAAATATAACAATAGGAGAATACAACATAGAGGGGGTAAAAAACTTTATATACTTGGGATCCCTAGTCACGTCTGATAATAACGTTACGGTGGAAGTGAAGAGGCGAATATTTATTGCAAATAAATGTTACCATGGCTTAATTAGACACCTAAGATCAGATAACGTCGCAAGAAAGACAAAATGCCAAAAATATAAAACTCTAATAAGACCGGTACTCACATATGGCTCAGAAACCTGGACACTCACTAAAAGAGAGGAAACGTTGTTAGCCACCTTCGAAAGAAAAATCTTGCGACACATATATAAGGGCACAAAAGAAAACGGAATATGGCGAAGGCGATACAACTCTGAACTATACAAAATATACCAGGATCCGGATATTATAACATTCATTAAAATAGGACGGCTGCGTTGGATAGGACATGTAGAAAGAATGGAAGAAGGCGAAATACCAAACAAAATATTCAAACAGATGCCAGTAGGAAAAAGAACAAGAGGAAGACCGAAACTGAGATACTTAGAACAAATAGAAAATGATATAACAACCTTAAAAATAAAAAACTGGAGAAAAAAAGCACGAAACAGATCAGAATGGAGAAGAATCCTGGAATAGGCCAAGACCCAAAAAGGGTTCAATGATAAAAATCAAATGGTGGATGTTAAAAGATGAAAAAGAAGGTCTTTTCAGGGCAAAAATAATAGAAAAAATGTACTGAAACATAAAAGAAAGTACTATATTCTTTTGAGCTTGATAACAGCACCTCATTATACATTAAAAAATGTATCCGCAACACTAGAGGGTCGTTCAACAAATTAAGGTGACTTGTAAGTCTCACTTATCTTTCGTTATATCCTCCCTGTATTATGAGATTCAGGTAGCTGATACAATAGCTTCGAGGGTTAACATAAAACGAAAACGAAGGATTTGCCGATTCAGTGTCGGTTTGATTCATATCGTATTTATCATCATCATCTGAATCTAAAGTTGTGTAGTTTGATTCAATGATAATCAACTAAAAAATCTTCATAAAAAAAGTTTCATAACTTTTCTTCCTCCTTTATTGCATGCTGTATATATCGTTTCCACTTTTTTGCAGTGACTCCCGATAAGACCTCCTGTAAAAGTCTTTTCACATCAACTAATTTTAATGTTCTAATGTTTCTCTCTATGTTATCTTTTACTTGTGGCCATATTAGCTCTATAGTTAAGTTAACAATGACATGGGGGTAAACGAAGTACAGTTATACCGCGGTCTTTAGCTTTTTCATCGATTACATATTTTTTATATTTTTGCTTGTATTGTTAAACGATATTCATGAGTTCTTTTTTAACCATCTTATTATCAAATGCGATCTCTTTTTCTTTTAACCAATTAAGTATCTCAGGCTCTTTTGACGCCAAAGCTGGTAGGTTTTCAATTAAACGAGAATAGTAACTAGCATTATCCATTACTATGACAGAATTTTGTGGTATATTACTAACCATCTGAAAGAAAGATTCTTCAAATACGTCTGCAGTCATTTCCTCATGATAATCTTTGGTGGTCATCATTTACAAAGCTAGTTTCAGATCCAATATGAGTAATTAAGTCTACGATCTTTTTTAATAGGTGGGTTCAAACCAGAGGAATAACCTTCCGTAAAAGCCTGTTGCGAATAGGTAATATTTTTGTCTACCCAAAATTTTGAAACAGTATGTTCGTTTAACCAGGTTTAATCTAAATAATAATTTTTTTTTATTCGTAACCTTTTAATTGTTCTTAGATATTCCCTTCTCTAACAAATAAAATAATCTGTGTCAAGAAGTAAAGCTCTTTTGTTACATTTTTCCCACGAAAACCTATTTCCTTACGACACTTTCACAACTTTGTTCTCACAAAAATCAGTAGTTTGTCGTCTTCTGTAATACTAGTACAAATCTTGTCGATGGTGCGTATTTCTTTATGTAAATAAACAGAATGAACACAATGGCAGTTTTAACGACGTCATCAGTTTCCATTAGTTTCTTTCTGATGGGTTTTTTTTTGTCTCGACACTTCCTCCAACTTCCCTTTCTTTTAAAAATCAATGTTGCTTCCCCAACTCCTGTCATAACATGAACAAAAACCAACGATTTCCCGAACAGTAATGTTTGGAGTTTTATGTAAAGTTGCAGTAAAGATGAAATGACTGTCTGGTATATCGTCTATTAAAATAGTATCGTCTATTAAAATAGTTAAAACACGTATTTACGTAAATATAGCTATTTTATTAAATTAAATCAAACTCGTTCACAATGGTCATAATTAAATCACACTAAATTATTATCTCTCGTTCCGCTGTGTTTATGTGTCATCACCGAACTACTCGTGACCATATAAGGCAATTAGTGACCCAAGCCAATCACCGTATTAGAAGTTGAGTGTGTCTTCACAATGTCATAACAGAACTACCAGTATTCCATCTTAAGCTGATTAGGACATTAGGAAGTTAGTGACTTAAGCTGATCAGCGTATTAGGATAATAGTGTGACTGCATTCGACCATCCTGACGTCACGATCGTCCTCGATCGTACAACACCTATTAAAAAAAAATAATATGTTCTTTATTATTAAGAATGCCAATTTATAGAAAGGCTCCATCATTCTGCAGAATGACATAGTCTAAATCAATTCGCTTGAGATAGCTACAACTATCCATACAAGCTCATTTTTAAACATTAAAACACATGGCTGTCATTTTTCAGAATGACAATGTGAATAAATTTGTTTCACATAGCTACGGCTATTCAAACAAACCCATTCAAGACATTAAAATATTTGGGTGTCATTTTGCAGAATGGTGAACTGAATATCCATTCAGAACATTAAAACATTTATTTGTCATTTTTCAGAATGACGAACTGAAAATCCATTCAGAACACTATAACATTTATTTGTCATTTTTCAGAATGACGAACTGAAAATCCATTCAGAACATTAGAACATTTATTTGTCATTTTTCAGAATGACGAACTGAACATCCATTCAGAACATTAAAACATTTATTTGTCATTTTGAAGAATGACGAACTGAAAATCCATTCAGAACATTAAAACATTTATTTGTCATTTTTCAGAATGACGAACTGAAAATCCATTCAGAACATTAAAACATTTATTTGTCATTTTTCAGAATGACAATTAAAATATATTTTTTTTTAGTTCCAGCTATTCAAACAAATTCCTTTTAAACAATAGAATATCTTTATGTCATTCTACAAAATGACTACACTATCATGTAACTAACCTGAATAATTTTAAGATCTTTGAATCTTAAATCTCTTGATGTTTTCTCCACCAACAACTCCTTCATAAGGACGCCTTTTTCTTGATGAATGTACATCTTCTGTTACACGATATCTATCATTTGGTAGAACCTCAACAATCCTGAATGGCCCTCTATACTTTTCTAAAAGCTTCTTACTTTCATTGTTTGCTGGAAAACTTGTAACTTTTGTCAACACCAGGTCACCAACAGCATATTTCACTGGAGAGCATCTTTTTTTATTAAATTCGTTATTCTGTTTGATTCTGTTTTCTTCTAATCGTTTAGCTACATCCTTTCTCAATAACATTACATCAATAATGTCCATATCATTATCATCTATGTATTTGTCTCCATCAACTCTTAATTTGTACCCGAAAAACACTTCACTGGGAGAAGATTTAGTTATTCGGTGTTTTGTCTCGTTTATTCCTTGTTGAATGTTTTTTAAATTTTTATCCCACATATCGGACTCAAATTTTGCACCCATTGTGGCCATGGTATCCAGTAATGTTTTATTTGCCCTTTCTACTTGGCCGTTGCCTCTTGCCATTCCTACTGCAGTTGTAAACACTCTAATTCCTCTCTCTGCCATATAATTCAAAAATTCTTTTGAAACAAAAGCTGATCGTGCATCTGATATCATTCGTTTGGTGTTACCAAATATTTTAAAAAATTTCTTCTAAAGCACAAATAACATGTTTACTTGATGTATCTGGGACAGCTTCAACAAACACAAATTTAGAAAAGGCATCAATCAAAACCAAGATGTATTTATTTTGAGATTTCGTTAACACAAATGGCCCCAAATGATCGGCATAGAGTGTATGAAACGGTCTAGCATATTTTGGAATGGAATGTAGATAGCCAGGCTTTTTTCCTCCCGGTTGTTTATGGTATAAACAGGCAAGACAAGCCGAAATGTATTTCTTAATAAATCTTCGCATTGGTGGGAACCAATACCGTTCTTTTATTCTTTTAATTGTTTTATCCAACGCAAAATGTCCAATATCGTCATGATTCATTTTGACAATTTGCCAACGACAATCTTTAGGCACATACCATCTTCTACCATATTCCGTTATTTTATAAACTTTGTTTCCTCTTAAATCATATTTCTTGAAAGTATCCTTATGATTTTCCTGATCTCCTGACAAAAGAATAATCTTTTTTTATTTATTTCCGTATCTGTATCCTGTGCTTCTCTTAGATAGTCGTCTTCTTTGATGAGCATCACTTTAATTTCAAGACTTTCCCCTGCTTCAGTTCTTTCAAAGTTCCTACTTAAGGCATCTACATGTTGTAGTTGTACTCCTGATTTATGTTTTATTTCAAAACAAAAATTTTGTAAACACAAAACCCATTTTGCTGTTCTTGGGATTATTGTTTGTTTTACTAATGCATTTTTAACGGAATTGCAGTCTGTTATTACAGTATAAGATCTTCCTGCTAAATATTATCTATACCTTTCTAGGGTTTTGACAATAGAGAAAAGCTCTAATTCAAAAGAATGATATTTCTTTTCTTCTTTTGTGGTTTGCTTGCTAAAATAGGCAATTGACTTTTCACGACCATCAACAATTTGAGTTATTATGCCTCCAAATCCTTCTCTACTTGCATCCGTGTAAACTATTATGTCATGTTACGGATTAAATATTGTTAAAATTGGTTCTGAGACTATAACTTTCTTTATTTCTTTAACAATTTTTGTTTCTTCTTATGTCCATGTCCAATTTACATCTTTTTTTTATCAATAAGAAAAGAAGGGCTTGCGAACGATGAATTACTCTTTCGAATAATATTTGCATCCAATAATTCTTGTACTGTTTTTTGTAAAATTTCTTTGTCAGCTGCAGGTGTTCTGTAGGGACGAAGCTTAACTACATCTGAACTTGTAATATAGATTCTCATAACAACAGAATGCGATTTTTTTAGAGCTTTCAAATTTGTATAAAAACAGTCCTCGTGATTTAGCAAAATATTTTCTAACACCATTTTCTCGTATTTAGATATATTTCCTGTACTTATTTATTTATCTAAGTCTTTCTTTATCTAAGGAATTTAAATGTTAAACTATTATCTATCCTATAATACATAATATTTACATCTTCTGTAAAATTTCTTCCTATTAGAAGGTCATTATAACCCAATCTTTATCCATGACATACAACATAATATTTAATTCTACAAAATCGATTTTTCTTTTAGCAAATACATAATATTCAACTGATAAAGAATTTCCCAAAAATCCAGAAAGTTTTACATCTTTAGTTAATGATTTTATTTCTAATTTAAACTTATCTGCCAATTCTTTTGAAATTAGCGAACAATCGCTGCCAAAATCAATGAATGCAGTATGGCTGTGCTCATTTAAGAAAATAATTTTATTAAATTTATTTTCGAATGAATCAAACTGTATTTGTTTAACAGATTTATTTTTTTCTAAATTTTTGTTCGTTTTATTTACTTTTGTCTCTTGACATTCTTTGTTCTTTTTAAAACAGTATTGTTCAATATGACCTTTAATTTAAAAAAAAAAACCTGCATATTTGGTTTCTGTGGTGACAATCTTTTTTTAAATGACCCTGAATTCCACAGCACATACAAGGTTTATTCTTGTTAAATTTGTTATTAACAAATTTGTTATTATGTACAAATTTTGATTTGGAAAAAACAATTGGATTTGTTAAATCAGGCAATTTTTCTGGACTTTTGTGATAAAGCTTATTTCTTAAATAAACTGCCAATAAATTGACATCTTTGATTTGAGCAACTTCAATAGCAGATTTAATATGTTCGTCTCTAATAGCACCAATTATTAAAGAAATCTTATCTGACTTGGAAAAATTTACTTTAAGTTTATTAATTTTTGCTAAATGTTCAAAATAAAATTAATATAATGAAGAACCCTCTGTTGGTTTATGATGGGCTACGTCCATAAAAAGATCATAAGTATTTCGTGTACTTTGAAAAGTATTTTCTAACACTGATCTCCATTTTGCCCAAGAAAATTGAGACCATGCAACTTCATTTTCAATAAAACTAGCGTACCATGTTTTAGAGGTACCTCTAAGCTTAGAAATCGCTTGAAATATAATGTAGTTATCAGACCAACTATACGTCTTAGCATTGTGCTCTATTATTTGAATCCATCGATCTATTTCTCCAATTAGTGGATCAAATTCAGGAATAAAACTGACGGATTCAATGTTTCTATTCGTACAATTATAAGATGCAGATGGTGAATTTATTTATGTGGCATTTTCTTTAATTTGAGGCAAAGGCGAAGACGTATAGGTTCTATTTATTTTTGAATGTTTAGATCTTTTTTTTTTACTTATTGGTTCTTTTCGTTTTTGTATACCTTGACTCCCTTCTCGGCGAAGAATCGGTGGACGAAATAGTTGTGGTTTCACTACTGGAACTACTATTTCGCTTGGACTTTTTCCTTTTCGGCATTTTGGACACTTAACATTAAAAATCACTTATCATTAAAAACAGTTCACTAAATTCTACCGTAGGTTCTTTAACACACTTCTGATATCGTCTATTAAAATAGTATCGTCTATTAAAATAGTTAAAACACGTATTTACGTAAATATAGCTATTTTATTAAATTAAATCAAACTCGTTCACAATGGTCATAATTAAATCACACTAAATTATTATCTCTCGTTCCGCTGTGTTTATGTGTCATCACCGAACTACTCGTGACCATATAAGGCAATTAGTGACCCAAGCCAATCACCGTATTAGAAGTTGAGTGTGTCTTCACAATGTCATAACAGAACTACCAGTATTCCATCTTAAGCTGATTAGGACATTAGGAAGTTAGTGACTTAAGCTGATCAGCGTATTAGGATAATAGTGTGACTGCAGGTAGAGGACTTGAAAGAGAAAGGTTTAAATGAAGAAGACACAAAGGATAGAAATGAGAGGCGAAGAAGAGTAAGGAATAGTGACCTCTGAAAAGAGAAAAGCCGAGGAAGAAGATAAAGATGTGTATGTAAGGATAATAGTGTTATTAGAGATACTGCTATTGAAATACTTCAGGAAAGAAGTTTGAGAATAAAGAGACCTGGTGGTGGTCAAACGAAGTTTAAGAAAAAATAAAAGAGAACACAAAATTATATAAACAGTAGCAAGAAAGTAGGTCAGACACAGATCTTTATAACTATAAGATTTGGCTACTTTTGCTCATTATTTAGCATATGACTCTGTAATTTGCAATAGAATTGAATACATTTTTTTGGGCGTGTTTTTATTTCACAATACGTTTGTATTATGGTATATTAAAGTGTAAGTGGATATTGAGGTCTTTAACACTCGCGATTTTTCGGGCACGACGGCGCAGCCGGAGTGCTTGAAATAGAGCAAGTGTTTTAAAGACCAGTTATCCACCAATACTTTACGCTATTTTTTTATTGGTACACTTTGAAATCATGTATTATTACTACAAAAAATTGAAATAAGAGCTAATAATGTAAAATGGTTGAATTTTTTGATGTACGAGTCTACCTTTCGTTGTTATAGAAATGAGAAAAACAAAAATTAATTTGCAGTCTGTCACGTAAGATTAATTGTTATTACTGGTTGTATATTGCTTAAAAATGAGTTCTAACATTGATTACTTAAATAGTAAAACAGAATCGCGGTTAATACCGCAAAAACTGGAAGACGCATATAAAAAAGAATACAAGTTTATTCACTTTAAGTTGGTTAGGGCCTTGAATGGGACGAATGAAAGTATGGTTTCTGGTCAATCTACTGATTCTCGTAATACTGATGTTTACATTATATTTTTAATTTATCTATGCGAAGTACTATTTTGTTAACAAATGCAAAAGGTCAATACATCATTAACAAATTCAAGTAGTCAAATGCATTATCGTGGCTGAATGGAATAAGTTATCCAAAGCCATTAATTAAATAAAAAAAAAGAATATAAGTTCATTAAATGGATGGAAGAGCAAAAGGTAACAGATACAGATGAACGAGTTGTTCTTGCTTACATTTAGAAAATGTCGGAACAATACAAGCCGTCGACTATGTGGGCTATCCATTCGAAATTGCAAAGTATGTTGAGGATAAACAAAGCGGCCGATTTAAAATCATTATTTACCAATTAGGAAGAATGACATGGCCAAGAAGGCGTATGTATTAAAGGAAGACGATTTGCGGAAGTTTTTCACAGATGCTCCGGACGTATTATTGCTCCTTATTACGTATTTATTTTTGAAGGTGGTAGCCATTTGCGTTAACTTTTTCTCTTGCAGAAGATGTGAATTGTGCGATTTACGCTTACATGACATCAAGGAAGAAGTAAGCGTATGCTTATTACTATCTGATCATCAAAGACTGTGATGGCTCGACGTTTCACAGTTGCTGTTGGTATTAATACATTTGAATCATGTCCCTTGCAAATTGCACGTTATCTAAAATTGGACGATTCTGAGAAATACACGGGACATGCACATCAAACGACAAATAGGATTGCAAATCGGCAGCTGTGGCGACTGGTTAGGTTGAACATAGTATTACCAATAAGAAGAATGTTTCAAACATTATTGGAAGTGTTAAACGAAAGCATAAATTTTTCAAACAATGCCAACTGTACTTTTCTTCTTCAAGCGCCATCTCCGCGGCGGAGGTCGGCTATCATAGGTATTCGGACTTTTGAGACGGCTGCTCTGAAAAGTTCATTTGATGTACATCCGTACCACTCTCTCAAGTTGCGCAGCCATGACATTCTACGCCTACCCTATGCTTCTCTTTCCTTGGATCTTTACCTGCATAATGAGTTGGAGCAAGGTGTATTTCTCCCCACGTGTAATATGTGCGAGATATTCCAATTTTCTTGTTTTAATTATATTTAAAATTTCTATTTCTTTATTCATCCTTCTCAGAACCTCCTTGTTTGTGACGTGTTCTGTCCACGATATTTTTAGAATTCTTCTATACACCCACACCTCGAATGATTCCAGTTTTTTCATTGATGTCGCATTTAAGATCCAAGATTCCATTCCATAAAACAAAGGCGAAAAAACATAGCACCTCGCCAACCTAACTCTTAGTTCCAATTTTAAATCCCTTTTTAATTCTGATCTTAATTTTGATTTTGATCTCCTGAATGTAATCATTTGTGGAGTTAATCATTGTTCCCAAATATGCATATTTGCCCACTTGTTCGACGTTGGTTCCGTTTATTAGAAGATTCTCGTTATTTCTTTGAGTTTTCGGTATTCTCAAAAATTTCGTCTTCTTGACGTTAATTGTTAGACCGTACTCTTTTCGATACTCCGCTATTCTGGTCACCAGTCTGTGACATTCTTCTTCAATATTTTCAGCTAAGATCACAGTGTCGTCCGCATATCTAATGTTGTTAATGGGAACTCCATTTACCTTTATTCCAGCTGTTTCATCCTCAAGAGTTTTTTTCAGTATCTCTTCGGAGTAGGCATTAAAAAGAATTGGCGACAATATGCATCCCTGTCTCACTCCACTTCTAATTTCAATTTCTTCTGACAGCTGTTCGTTAACTCGTACTTTTGCTCGCTGTTTATAGTATAAATTTAATATGATCCTGAGGTCGTTGTAGTCAATCTTCTTTGATTTCAGGACATTCATTAATTGTTCATATTGTACTTTATCGAATGCTTTATTATATTCAATAAAACATGCGTATATATCTTGATTGACGTTCAGGCATCTTTGTATCAGTATATTAAGTAAAAAAAGAGCTTCAGGCGTTACTAATCCTTTGCGAAAACCAAATTATGTATCATCAACGTCTATGTCCGGTTTGTGATATATTCGGCTATGGATGACTTGTAGTAGTAACTTTAGCACATGACACATCAAGCTAATGGTGCGGTAATCGCTGCATTGTTTTGCGTGTAATACGCCTGAACTATAAATTTGGTTCAAGAGTGTCACTAAAACATCAATGTGCTTCTCATCTAGAATTTTTAGGATTTCTGTAGGAAGCATGTCAGGTCCAGGGCTTTTCCCACTCTTGATTGTTTTTAATGTGTGTAATATTTCTTCTTTTGTATTATATGGACCTATTTCTTCTGACGTAAGTTCTATGTGCTCCAGATCTCCCCTTTCATCATCGAACAGTTCGTCGATATATTCTGCCCATCTTTGTACTTTCTCGGCCGTCTGTGTTATAGTCGTAGTCCCGTGTTTATCCAGAAGTGCTCCAGTAGGATTTTCTTTTCTTAGTCCTGCCAGTTCTTTACCTTTCTTGTGTAGGTTAAACAGATCATATTTATTTTGAAGGTCTTCGATATCTTTACATTTCTCCTCAAAGTATTTTTCTTTTGCCTGCTTTGTCATCTTCCAGATCTCGTGGTTTATCTCTCTGTATTTATTGTTGTCTTTGTTTTTAAATTGTCTACGTTGTTCCATCATATTGAGTATCTCGTCATTCATCCATTCTTCTTTTCTCCTTGTGGAAATCTTTAGTATTTCTTTACAGTGTTCCTGTAGACAATGTTTTAGTCGATCCCAGTAAACGCAATATCATTGGTGTTTGTGTTCAATTTGCTGCAGTTCATGTTGGAGGCATTCTTTTACATTAGGTTCTTTAAGTTTTCTTGTGTCTATTGTAGGGATTCTTTGATGTCTTTTAATATTCTTAAGGGTGAGTTTAATCTTGGCGATAAGTGGATTATGATTTGAGGTCACGTCTAATCCAGTATATGCTTTCACGGCTTTAACAGCATTATGGTATCTTTCATTGATCAAAATGTAGTCCATCTGGTTCCTGACTACTTTCTCTGATATATCTACGGGGGATCGCCATGTATACAGTCGTCTGTTTGGTAACTTGAAAAATGTGTTTGTAATAATCAAGTTCTGCTCTTGACAGAATTGTAACAGACGGCCTCCTCTCTCGTTTCGATTTACCAGACCATAGTTTCCTATATACTTTCCGCTTTGTAGCAACTAGGACTATCGTGATTTCTCTTGTTTTCGTTATTTTCATGCCTCTTCTACATCTTGATAAAATAATTCCGCTTCTTCTTCGTCGAGATTCGCCGTAGGAGCATAAACTTGTATCAAATTCAGTTTCATGAGATGTCACCAACTTCAGTACCATTACCCTTTCTGAGATAGGGAAATGGCATTCCACCGCTCTATTAAAATTTTTTATTAACTATTACTGCCACGCCGTGACTGTGTTGGTTATTCTCGCCACCAGAATAATATATTGTGGTTTCGTCTGTTGAAAAACAACCTGTGTTGGGCGACCTGCCTTCATCGATACCCAGTACATCGATATTCAACCTGTTCGTTTCTTAAATAACATTGTGCATTTTACCAGACTGAAACATGCTCTGAACATTCCAGGTTCCTATTCTAGTGTTGGACATTCTTATTTTCTCATCTACGTTCTTTTGACACGAAATTCGCCGATTGACGACCTGAGAGTATGATCAGTAACGTCGTTATTAGTTTTTAAAACCATAATGATTGTACTTTTCACATTCATTTAACAGATTAAGATTTCCAAATATTTGAATAAAGCTTCTGAAATATTTGTTAGTAATATTTTATTCATATTTTATTTATTTGTCGTTACAGGGTATGTACTCCTGTCAGGTCAGATCAATATTTAAAATTGTTGATGTTGCCAAGGTAACTTTAAAACACGCGCGTTTTTGAAAGTGGAATTTAAACGCGCTGAGGCGTACTTTAAATAAGCAAAATAGGGTATCAATAAAAAAAATATTACAAACACGTTGTTGTCTTGCTCACACAGTTTCTTTATCAGTTCCTGTATGTAAATTCGCATAATTGCGTTATACAAAAACACACTTTACAAAAATAATATCAATCTGAATCTTTCCTTGACCAACTTCAGCCTCGCATTTGCTCTAACTTCGAGATAAAAATCACAAAAAGGAAAAACGTTAACTCATTATCGAAATTAATTAATAAAATAGTTATCACAATTATTAGTGTTTCCTCCTCGTCGGAGGAAGTTCTGATTCCATTTTCGATAATTACAGTAAGTCTAATCTCCAACATCGGCAAATGTTGTTATTTTAATAAATTTAGCCAGTTATCTTGATCGTACGACCCACATAAAAACAAATTACATTGAATTTTAGTAAATTAGAAGGAGGAGTTGGAAAAAATTATTTATTGTAATGGTTTGCAAAAATTGGTTGATCTCCAAAAAATTGTTATTTTATTAATATTAGCAATCAAAGAGTCTGTTTAATAAACGATTCATCTGATTGCTTAATAACTACGGGATCACGTGAAATAATTTTCATTTCTTGCAAAACATGGAGTTAATTCCATGTGTCAGTTCTACTTTTCATTCTCATATACTTGTTAATGCACCCATTTTCTCCTTATTCCTAAGTTTTAGATGCATATGTTAGTATATTATTATGTATTTGGAAAAAATCAACTACTTAAGAATGTCTGTTGAATCAAATTAGATGAAATTCTTAAGTCTGTTTTACAGCTTGCAACTATACCTGCAAGACGCAAGAAAGTTTTCTAAGGCATGCGCAGTGCAATTGCGTGATAATCGGTTTGGTCCTATTTTTTCTCCTTCTCTTAAGTTTTTAACTTAAACACGTGGCCAGAAATTATGCACCGTTTTGCCGGAAAATCGAAAAAACTGTAGATTTTTTAATTCGATTTTTCCTCTTTTCCGGCAAACTGGGGTTAAGGGATCAGAAAAAAACACATGTTTGGAATAAGCTGGACCAAGTGCATGTACCAAAACATTAAACAAAATTTTTTTTTGGAAACTTTGGAAAAAATTTTCCAAGGGGGTAACCCTTGGATTTTTATCAAATTTGGTTAATCGGCTACATTTGCGTCAATTTTGGTCCGAGAGTCAAGCGAATACACATGTCCTACATAAAATTGGCCGCTCGTTCTTCTGCCATACTCAGCATTTTCCTACATCTAACGGTTCGTGAGAAAAATTTCCACTTTGATGTCTGTATTTGCTGAAAATTTCGTGAAAATTAAAAGTGAATATTTTGTTCGAAATTTGAATTATTTCGATTAAGAGTGACTTGCTGTTAAAAAAGAATTTAACATGTGGCTAGAAATTATGCACCGTTTTGCCGGAAAATCGAAAAAACTGTAGTTCATTGGATTTTTATCAAATTTCGTTAATCGGCTATATTGGCGTCAATTTTGGTCCGAGAGTCAAGCGAATACACATTTCCTACATAAAATTGGAGTAAGTTAAGTTTTTATACAAGTCTACGGGAATTTGTAGGAAGTTTTTTTTAAAGGTTAAAATAAGTTTATTGACGTTTCAATTTCCACTTCGGAATTCGTTCTCAAAATACAAACATTAGTAAATTAAACAAATCAACATGAAATCAACTTTAACTTGAGAATATCCGTCAGAAAAGATCATAACATGTAATTCGTCTTTAAAAAGACAAATACATGCCATGATGACAGTAAAATTCTCCTGTTAGTGATTCCATAGTAAATTATGGAATTACGCAACAAAAAAAAACAATCATATTTCTCGCATTTTTAAATTGTCTTGATAATTTTGAACCAGTTTCAATGTGGTGCAAAATTAGTCTGAAATCATATAAATTCTCAGCCCGGTTAGGTTTTGTTGCAATTCAGGGTTCTTTTAATGAAAATTGAAGCTTCTAATGTACCGAAAGTGATTCGAAATCATTAATACAACAATTAAAACCCTCTGCATATTTACTTTTTCGAGAGAATCAATATAAGTAGTCACTTTAAATTATTGCTTACAACACAGCACTTTACAAAACGCATAAAAAATTAAGTTTGATACAATGCAGCGGCGGGCGAACTTTCGACACCAAATTGTCTTTGTACCTGGGGTAATCGAAGGGTCAAATTTTATTATAGGAAATTTCGACACCGCGGCGTAAAGCAGGTAGGTAGGTAATTAGCGGCGATGGACATTTGCACCCAAGCAGGACAAGCGGGTTTTCCCAATATTTATTGTCACGGCGGGGGGCGTGGCACTTGTGTACTTGTGACTAAATTATTTCAGTTGTAATTTATTTCTTGTTTGACGTTGACTTGTGCACGTATACGGATATTTAAAAAATGAGTTTGATAAAAAGTTCCCGTAGTCGAGATTTATTAGTGGTGGAGCATCATTCGTTCTCGAAACAGAAAGTGTTAAAAAGCGGCGAGATATTTTGGCGCTGCTTCCAAAGAAACACTAAGTGTTCCGCAAAAGTGTTTACAATAGGCTGTGAGGACCTCACCATCACAAGAAGTGATTTGGTACATAATCATGAAGCCGATCCAAAAAAGCTTGAAGTAAAGATGGTAACCAATGCATGTAAAAGAAAAGCCCAAGAGGACATATCGGAAAAGCCTGCCAAAATTACAAGAACTGCTGTTGCTGAGTCTGATGCCAATTTGCTGTGACATACAAAAATTTATTTTCTTTATTAAGGTCTAAGATTTTTGAAACATTTCAATTATCATTAGAGCCAACTGAAATATTTGTGGACTTTGAAAAAGCAATTCACTGTGCTTTATTGTATACGTGGCCCAATGCAAAAATTAGTGGATGCCGTTTTCACTTACACCAAAACTGGTTTAAAAAAATTCAATCTTTGGGTTTGGTACAAGAATATAAGGATACAAATTCAGAAATTGGAAAATGGTTAAGGCATACGTTTGGTTTAACTTATTTAAATCCAGCAGAAGTTGAAGAATGCTTTCTTTATGATTTAATGTCATATAAACCTATAAACGCAACACTTGATATATATGCAGATTATTTACTGGAAAATTACATTTTCGATAGCGCTCTATTTCCACCACACATATGGTCTAATCAGAATCCGTCTATTGCGAGGACCACAAATGCCTGTGAATCCTTTCATTCGAGATTTAATTCTTCTTTTTATTCAACACATCCTTCTATTTTTATTTTTATTGAAAAGTTAAAAGAATTTCAAGTAGACACTTATGTCAAAATAAATAGTTTACATATACCAGCAAAAATCAAAGATACTACTGTTAAGGCTAAATTGGCATTTTTGGAGAAAATGATGGATAAACTACGATCCCAACAAATACGTAGGTTAGATTTTATAAAAGCTGTATCTTATCATTCCTATAATAGCAAATAAATCATTGTATACAAGTATATTAACGGTAAAATGTACAAAAATTAGATACTAGTTGTATTATATTTAGATATTATTACAGTTATAAAGAAATAAAATGCAATTACTTTTATTAAAATAAATAAATAAATTAATTATGGTATTTTATTTATGTCGCAGCTATATTTATTTGGTGTCAAATATACCTGTAAGATAAAAACGGGAATTGGGGCTGGTGTCGAAAATTGCCATTAAATTTTAGTCGCTACCTGCTTAGTGTCGAAATTTCCTACGACCCAATGCAGCGTATCAGACGCCTCAAAACTTAACGGAAATGTCAATAGCAGAGACTTCTATTGCAATTTATTCAAAGAATACTATCTTAAGTACATTAATATCAAAAAAAGGAAATGGTACAAAGTTATACCCTGTATATATTACCCCGATTGACAGTATATAAATTTTCTTAAAAATTCTTCAGCAATAACCTTTTTAATTTTAAATTATTAATTTAGTAAATTAAATCGATTGAAAAATCCACACACCTACCGGCAACCGGCATAAAAGGTTCAGATCGAATTCCAAAAATTTCACAGATACTTTACTAAGATAAAGCCGAGAATGACTTTAACAAATAGCCATATAAATGCATTTTTGAAAAGTTGTCTCATTTACAACTTTCCGAAGTTGCGTAACAAGTTTGATTTGATTCAAATAAATAAATTCCTTTTCTATTTGGAAATAACCGATCGAAAGCGGCTTACGTCACGCTGTTTTTTTTTCTTGAAGGAATTCGGATTTAATTTTTAATCCAAACAAATTGTGTCCGTTAGTCGGAGTGTTTGTATACAAATTTGTACCTGTTAGTTTTTGCTAAGTGAACAAAAAAAATCAGATATTTCTTTTGAGAGGTATAATTAATGTAAGAATAGAGGTGGGCAATCATAAAATAATTAAATGGAAAAATTGAACGTTCTAAGCGGCATATTGTTTGATATCAGGTTTTCTGTACAGAAACGTTCTATACGACATTCTAGACATATAGTCGGTTCGCTATATTTACGCGGGTTTCGGATTAACAAAATTATGCTAATGACTCATTGATAACCAGTTGCAGTAAACGACTTCCCAGAAAATTAGGTAAAAACTGCATTAAGGTCATATTTTAAAATACATTAAAATAACATTAGGGTAGGTATAAATTTGTTACAATATTGCAGTTGAATTGATTCTTTGCCAGTGTTGACATTGTATGTTTGGTGGAAATATTTAAAAATGCCTAGACGTGTGTTAGATGTAGATAGTCTAATTTGTAGTGTACATAAGTATTTTACGGATGAAAAAGAAAATGGCGGTCCTTTAAAATCGGTAATGTCTGTTCAACAACGCGTATGTGATGCTCTAGGAATTAGTGAAACCAAACTAAGAGGAGTATTACAAAATCGCAATAATGAACGGCCGAAAGAAAATCACCGAAAAACTCGCCTATCATTGAAAACGAAAGATATTCCAGATGGAAAAAAATTTGAAATTCGTGATACCATTTATCGAATGCGAGCCAACAAGGAACATGTGACCTTAAATACAATTCTCTCGGAATTAAAAGATAGAAAATTTGACGAAATTGGCAGAACAAGTCTATGGCAAGTGATACATAATTTGGGTTTCAAATTTCAAAAGGAGGATAACAGAAAAGCCCTTTGTGAAAGAAGTTCTGTTGTGCATAAAAGAATTAACTTTCTAAGAAAATATTCTAAATTAAAAGAAGAAAGGGCAAATTTTATATATTTAGACGAAACATGGATATTTTCTAGGGGTGCAACCAGGAGAATATGGCAAGATGATAACGTAAAGTCTATCAAACATACTGATAGAGAAGGGAAGCGACACATAATTTTACATGCAGGAGGGAAATCGGGTTTTGTAGAAGGTGCTGATTTAATATTTTCATCTAAATCAAAATCAAGTGACTATCACGATAATATGAACACAGAAATGTTTGTAAAATGGTTACATGAAAAACTTCTCCCAGGTTTAAGTGAGCCCAGCGTAATTATTTTAGACAATGCACCTTACCATTCTGAAGTATTAAACAAAAGTCCAACGAATTCTTGGACTGTTAATAAAATTAAAGAATGGTTGACAAAGGAACATATACCATTTACACAACATATTTTAAAATCAGAATTATTACGCTTGGCAAATATCCACGCAAAACCAAAAACCTTTGTTGTTGATCAGATTATTGAAAGTTACGGTCATCAAGTTTTACGTCTGCCACCGTATCATTGCCAGTTTAATCCCATCGAATATATATGGGAAATAGCAAAACAATATTATGACAACCATATTGGGCCTAACGGTTATAGCGACGACGCAGTTCGGGAAACTTGGCGAAAGGCACTTTCAATTGTAACTCCAGAAGTGTGGTGCAACTGTATATTCAAGTGCGAGAAACTAATAGAAGATTGGTGGACTCGTGAAAATAAAATAAACGAAATAAGTCCAATCATAATAACAATTAATGGTGATGACAGTGATGATGATGACGATTATGATATTTTTGATGATAATGACTGATTTTCATTTTTGTTGGCAAGTTAAATTTTTTTATTTTTCATTAGAAATTCTCTCCATGGAACAAATATACATAGACCATATTTTCTGTGTGAAGTGTAATATAAAATTATTATTAGGTTTATATTAGCCACATTAATGAAGTAATTCTCCTTATTATACTGTCAATTATATAAAAGATTTTCCAAATATTATTTAATTAAAAAAAGTTATGGATTATTTTTCATTTCATTTGACCAGTTGATATTTCCCCAAAGAGCAGGTAATTAATACTGGGTACTTACAATAAAATTTTTAATCCGAAACCCGCGTAAATATAGCGAACCGACTATAGGAGGGGTATTTAGAGACAAAGGCCGGCTCAGCACCTTAAATAATGAAACATCTGTTTTAGAAATAGCCAGCAGGTCACGATGTGCGATAACACGAAATTCCAGAAAAATACCGATAACGAGGTTCTCCAACTTTGCTGATGAAGAAGTTAATTCGGCTTTTCGAATTACCTTTATACCAGGGCCGCAATTAGGGCATTGTAACCCATAGCATCACCATCTTTTTTCAAACTGTTCGCCCCAAACAGTATCTAAATCAATCGGGTCGGTGCATTATTTTGCCCTTCATAACGACACAGTCTCTCCAGAAGGATAACCTTCAACTTAGACCAACTTAGACTTGGACATTTCATTCTTTTTGGTGAAATTTCCTGTCGAAATCCTGTATCTTAAGCAGGATCTCTCGAAGCTGTTAGTGTTTTTAAATGATATTAAAATTAAAACCGTATTATAGAAGAAATTATAGAAAAGAATTAAAACCGTATCTGTAGAAGAGAATAAATGTGGACGATGATTAAAAAAAACTTTTTCCTTATTTAAGCATAAATAATTTTAATCTTAACTGACTTGCTGCTTTTTTTATATAAAAGTAAAATACCTACAGATATAAGAAAATTATACAGAATTGTTTATAGTATTTTTTGATTTGAAGTGCAAAATCCGAATGAAAACACATATATGTGATAACAAAACACCAGAATACACCACAAAGATAAAATACGAAAGCTTATAGGATGACTCCAAAAGATACCTCTAAAAACGAATAACCGAAAAAAGCAGAAACACATATATCTCAGAAAGGGATGGAGTCGAAGAAAGCTGGGCAAAACTTAAGTCTAATATCTTAGCCTGGGCCAAGGAAGTTCTTGGTGAAAGAAATATGAATAAAAATAAATCGTTCCCAAAATCTTTGACATGATATGAGGTTGTTCTTCTAGCAGACCTAACATCCAATTGCAGTAATCCAGCCTTGCATCAAAATCTCTCTCATGTAAAGCTTGGTGGAGAACTACATGATAAGGATGCAGTCTAAAAAACAGAACAACAAATATTGGTGAAAAAGAAACCACTATATTTACTAAAACTCAAAAAATCTTGAAGAATCCACAATTGTTTCACAAGATAAATCGTGCATTAGTATTTTTAAGAAACGGATAAAAGGATAAAAGCGCCGTGTTGCCGTTTTTATCGGAATATTAAAATAACAGTGGAATCTAAAGTTTAAAGGGAATTCCAAGTTTCTGACACGTTCACTTTATAATATGAAAAACCAACCTGTGATGTTTTAAAATCCTTAGAACAGTAGTTTTGGGTATGTTTAATTCTAAAGAGATTTGCCGACTACTTATATGTGGATTCTGTTGAATTAAAGCAAGAACATTGATTGAATTATCTTCGGTCATACCTCTACTACCTCGTTTAAAACAAGGACGATGAAAACTACCAGTTTCTCTTAATCTTCTTGCATTTCTTTCAAATACTTTTTTGCCATAATGTCTCCTGTCAGGATATCTTACAGAATATATACGTGAGGCAATAGCGGCATTTGGGTGACAATCGAAATAAACTCCAATCATATCATACAATTCTGCATTTAATATACTCATCACGAATTATTAGTACTGATAATTAATTACTAATATTACCAATATTAATATCTATTGAAAAATCTTCAATTCGAATTATAATATAACCCTTCTTAACAATGTTTTGACTGCTGTCAATAAATAAACAATATGAACTCTCCGTCAAATTCATTGTCGTAGCCTGCTTAGTTTCGAAAAAACTATTTTGAACAACTTTGTGCATAATTTAGGCCTCTTTTTAGTTTACTTATTTAACACTTGGTATAATTGGGCATATTTCCCAAAAAACTGGTTTTCAAAGTTTTCTTCACAAGTTACGCCCCCTAGCGGTTAACCCAGAAACTTGAGAGCAATTTCTCTTGGCCACCTTTACTAAGGAATTTTTATTCTTATCTACACTATAATGCGAAACAGACACATTAACATTGAGATGAAATCAAAAATTTATAAAGCCAGTGTAAGACCAATAATGACGTGTGCCTCAGAAACAAGACCCGATACAGCCACAACGCAAGGGATACTGGAAACGGTAAAGATGAGAGTATTGAGAAGAATTACAGGAAATACGCGGAGAGATCGAAAGAGAACTGTAGACATTAGCAGAAAATGTAACGTACAGTATATAAATGAATGGACACAAAATAGAAAAAAAGTATGGAATAACCACATAAGCAGAGTGGAAGAGACCCATGTCGTCAAAATAGCAAGAAATAAGTCACCAATCGACAGAAGAAATATCGGACGACCGAAAAGATGGAGTGATAACCTTCCATAGAGGTATTAATCCGCCAATGATCAAGCAGAATTGCTTATAAAAAGGAAAAAGGATAAAAAGTTTTGTTGATTTCCTGTTTTTGTTGAATACTTTTGGAAATAAAGTAGAAAAAAGCATGGAAAAAAATGAACACAAATAGCGAGCAAGATCAAACAAAATATATTGAACTTTTAGGACAAAAAAGTTATAAAATAGTGTGAGAAGCATATTATCGATCAAGGGAAGAAATAAAAAAATGAAGGTAGAAGGATGGTAATCAAGTACAAGCGCTAAAATATGACCTAAATGACCTTCATACCGGAACGAAGATATACTAAACCTTTGGCATAAATATTACACACATTATATATGTTTACGGTTATTGCTAACATCCTCAAAACTGTTTTTTATGTATCAAAACAGTATAGTATTTTAACAATAGTAGAGTTTTTAACTAAAAGAACATTCTCTTCTCGAGATTTTGATCTTTCCAATCTCAAGAATCAATAGACAATCCGGTTTGAATACAAAACCGTTCGAAGTTGCTTTTCTATCTATTTATTGTAAAGCAAACGATTTATAAAGCTTTACTTTGTCTTAATTTAGTTCACATATGCTTAATCAAAGTTGTACAATCGATTCTATTACCCTATAAATGGATCGACAGTAAATAAATAGTTGTGGTTATTTTTAGCCTCTTAAACAACAGAGCTGTATTTAGGTATGCGGTAAAATGGCCATTTAAAACATTTAAATCATTATATAATAAAAATATACATACATTTTTTTTAGGTTAACTAAACAATTCAAATGAGTATGGAATGTAGTGTTCTTAATTATTTTTTGCTATTACGGGAGACATCTAAACATTCTATATAATATGTATTTAGCACCTTTTTTCTTAGGACTTTTCTGTTAGCCCTTTGATATTCCTAGCCTTCTTTGATAGCCCAAATTCAGATATTTTCAAGATACCGTACAGTGTAGCATTGGCATAATATATGGAGAACTGATTGAAAATTTGGGACCTCGCGATGGAACTGGAAGTTTGGAGGTAAAGAGAGTCTCGGTAAAAATCTCTAAAATTACTGACCATTTCGTTTTTTTGGAAAATATATATATATATATATATATATATATATATATATATATATATATATATATATATATATATACATATAGGATCCAACTTGTAAATACAATAAATTTTGAAGACGGCTATCACCGTATTCCCGTTCTCCTCGGCCAATCTCCCGGTCCAAGGCATGCTCTTCCTCCAAACTTCAAACCTTGTATCTGAATTGATAACTACATATTCTGTGTTCTTCAAGCTGACTTGTAACCCCCATTTTACATATTCTCTGTAAAATCTACGCTTTATCATAAATTCTAGATCATAAGAATTTTGAGCTAGAACAACTTGGTCATCCGCAAAATTCAGGGAGAACAGTACGTCATTTTCTATGTGGATTCCCATTCCCTGGCCGCGGTTTTTCCAATTTTGGAGGGCTGCCTCAATATATAAATTAAACAGTAAGGGTGACATACTGTCACCCTTATGACATATTGACAAAGGTCAAACAATTAAAGATTATGCTGCAACATACCAACTGCTCAAAGGGTCGATACTAAATGCTTTCGGTGGAATGGGCTCTTCTAAAATATTTATTACAGATAACAATGACGCGGAAAGAAAAGCCTTAAAAAATCGGTTGCCTGTAAAGTCGGTTTTACGGGCGAAGATTTTACGTGACAACGTCTTTTTCTCGGTAGAATATTTATTGATATGAATATTATTAAATTGCACAATAGGAACAAGGAATTGAATGAAAATAAGAATTGCACAAATTTTAACTATAGAAATATATTTTGTTTACTAAAACATTGTACATGTAAACTTAAACTTAACTAATTTCTATTTGAGTGAGAGGTTATAATTTGTTATTTTAAATGTTTGACTAGCAATACGCGCGGTTTCTTCTCAAGCGACTGAATTACGATTGATTGCAGAGTGATTTAAACTAATAATTTACTTAACACTATCAACATTTGTCAATAGTATGACATAACCTATAAACTCAGTTTCTCAACTTTTGTGTCAATCTTACAATTAATCAATCAATCATAGTTTACGATAATGAAATATTAGTGTACAATTATTTACCTTTATAGTAGTTGTAGTAGTTGTTGTAAATGACGAATCTAAGCACTCCACATTTTCACTACAGACACAGCTGACGATACTTTCAACGATTTTCAACTTTAGCGATTCAACGCGCCTAATTCTCTAGTGCCGCGCGCAGCGGACCGATCATGTTTGAGTGGGAGAGAGACGCAAGGCATTCGCCGGTCCGGCGGGCCTCTCTCTCGTTCGGCGACTCACTGTAACAGACGTGAGCGGGCGACGGGCGTTACACTTTTTCTTAAATGACTCCGAGCCACAACCTAATTTAAAACGTTGTCACGTCAAAAGATAAATTTCGAGACATTTCAAGCTATATTAATAGCATCGACTGTAGAGAATCCCACAGAGTCATTTAAGATTACGAAATATATTACTGAAACTTTTTTATTGAAGTCGTATTTTTCGCTACAAATAGTTTTTCCTAGATACACCTCTGCCTCCTTCTCTAAACAACCAATATTAAGTTTGGTATTGTCGAACAATGGAGTTAAATCCTTTTTTCGTTTACTTTATTATACAATGATTAATACCTGCCATTACGGTTGTTACCGCAACAGCCTACAAATTAATTGCAAGTCCAAGTTATAAAGTACTTACACACCGTTAAAACAATTTGATTTATTAATCTATAGTCAACTACATTTTTCATGCTTTTTCAATTGATTATGTTAAATTATGATATAGATAAAGGTATTAATAGATATGAATAGATGTTTTATTTATACACATAATTGCTCAGACAGCCATTAGAGAGTAGGTTTATGGAAAAATGTATAGAAGAATTATATGAGTTCTAAAAAATCAATTCATTTAGCAACAAATGTAGCTATTGGTGGAATAGAAATATTTACAGTTCCATCACTACTTAATATGCTCTTATCTTCTTATATGCTGTCATAACATCCTTGGTTAGTAAAGCAGACAAACTGATCATACTTGTTGATTTTAATATAAATTTTAAAATTGAATCTGACCCTCCTATTTATAAAGCTTTTTAGCTTTTTTACCTTTTTAGCTTCCTAGAACCCATAAAACTTCTTAAATCTAAAAAAGAAGCTTTTTTCGACTTTATTTTTTTCTGGATGCAATTTTGCTTTAAAATAATACGCGTAAATTAGATCATTTAGCTACTAGATTTTAAGGTTATGAGCCAATAAAATAAGAAAATATTAGAAAATTACCATTTTTTCGCAATTTGAGAATTTGTATGTTAAAAATAATTATTTTTACAATGATGATTCATAGCAAGAAAATAGATGGAAAAGTATAAATCTAACTATCTGATTTTGAGGTAAGGTAAAAAACGTGGTATTTTCGAATTTTATCTTTATGAAAGAATTAAATTTGGACTTTTACAATGAATTTTGATAATGTGGAAGAAAAAATGTTGAATTAACAACTGAGTTTTGAGGTTATATGCAAATAAATGAATAAAAAAACGGTTTTTTTTTTATTTTTCGATGCTTTCCGCTCAGAAACTGAAAATTCTGCCTTAGCCATTTAAAAGAATGAAAAAAATACATAAAAAATACTATTTAAAAGTTAGCCAAAAATTATTACCATAACCTAAAAAATTATTGAAAATTTCAATAATTTTTCCTGAGCTCAATTTTCAACATAAAAATTTGAAAAAAATCTGGCTATTTTATTTTCGAAAGATACATCTTCACGATTTTTTTTTAGATTTGTTAAAGCAAAATTGCGTCCAGAATAAAATAAAGTCGAAAAAAGCTTCTTTTTTAGATTTAAGAGGTTCTATGGGCCCTGGGAAGCTAAAAATTTGTATGAAGTCATGTTTCTATATGATTTATTGAAAGCACAAGTCGTGGTGCTGATCGGTGCGGGGGCACTTTTGACCATCTTATTCCGCTATAGCCTTTGAGCAATAATGTAGCGCCTCCTCTTGGTTAAATACGGAGAAAAACATAAGGAAATTGACATTGTGTAACTGGCTCATAGATAGTGCAAATAAAAACATTTTCTCTATTAAACAACTGTGCCAAATCTTAGACGGCATATTAGATCTTCCCCTTAATGTTATTAAATATATAATAAACTATGTACGATAAGACAAAGGGGTTGCTAACTAATTTTTGGTCAAAATGTCTTATATTTGGAAACACAGTCTTATATTTGGAAATGGCGTTGACAAGTATTTTGTTAGTCTATACTTTTCTAATAGTACTTACCCATCAACACAATATTTTATGTGTAGGTTAACCAAAGTATTGTTTAGAATTCAAGGACACATTTATATCTTATAAACCAATACTGTGGTTTTTAATCTACAAAAATTCGACAAGTTTTTACATTGAAAAATTTTATTTACGGCGATGGACCACCACAAAATAACAACTTATTGATAACAAATATCCACGAAATAACACAATAGGGTTGACTACTAAAATATTAAAGTGACTGATTATGATGTAGTGAGATAGTATTGATGCTCTCTTTTGAACTTTAGTTGTATAAGTATATACTTTGAGACAAGTATTTTACGCAAATAAGTATAACTCAAGTAACTACATCCTCAACCAATTGTTTTTTGTGGGAAAAAAGGGATTGGGATATAAAATTCTTTTTTTCTAAGTACCTTTTCCTAAACCCCAATTGCAATCAAAGTTTCTCATTTTATTGATAACACTTTCAGCTGTTTAGATGCTTATTCTGCTATTTCTTCTTTGATTCCTGTTAAGTGTTATCCTAGTCTCCAAGTATTTATAGTTTTCTATTTTCTACAATTGCCCGCTGCATCAACCCGAGTGTCTGATGAAGCAGGGATGCTGAAATCAGTCATAGCAATCTATTGATACCGATTTGAGCATGGAAAGTTTAACGAATATGTCAGCAGCTTTTGCTACTTTAGAAAAAAGCGATTACGACGGAACACGTCTATCTAACTCCTCTTTTTATATGTACTTTTTATAAAACGAGAGTCTAAATATAGAGAAGTTTTTCTCTATGTTTATTTGAAACTGCTAATCACTGTATAATTTTTGTATAAAATGAATATCCTGGAAATCAGTATGCTGGAATTATAGTATATCTAGACAATTTAATCAATTTAGCCAGCATGAAAGTTTTGCTGTGACTAACATTATCTCTAAATTGCCCTTACGAAGACTATATACCTGGAAAATACCAATACAGTATAGACTATATTGTAAGGAATGAAATTGGGTGTAGGTATACTGATTAAACAAATAGGTTGTCAGGTAGGTAGCGAGTAGGTACTTGCGTCTGCGTCCAAACTTAAATATAGATAATTTCTGCCAATTCTGTTGGTCTGGAGCTTCTTGCAGTAAATTCCCTGTGATTCTTTTGACCTTGTCTGTTTATCGTGCTGGTGGTTTCACCCAATACCTACCAATATAATACCATATCCTGCCAATTTCCCAAACCAACTCACGAACCTTCCTAGCAAGTGTGGTGTATAAATACCAAAAGCCCCTCAGCATGAACAGACATTGAAGAAATGGGCCTTCAGTCTTCAGCAGCTAGCTCATTCCCAACCAAGGTAGCGGTAGGATTTGACAGCGGACAGAGGGTGCTAAAAATCCCCGAGTTATAGGAGGCTGTCAACAAAGATGAACGCAGGTAATTACATATAATGTAGAAGAACTTAAGAACTGAAATGTGTCAAACGGTGAAGATTAGGTCAAACAAAAATCAGGCAATATATTCCACTATAAGGAAAACGGAATCGGCAACTGAATGAATAGCTCTATTAATACACAGACAATTACAGAAAAACAAACAGAGTATTGACTGTATTTCTGTAAGAGTGATCTATATAACATGGTTAACATGATGAACAAATTAGAAGCCTTCGAGATGTGGTTATATTGTAGAATGCTCAGAATGCAATCAAGAAAACCCACATTGGATGACTGAGTCACACACGCAATATCCTCAAAAAGTAAATGTATGTGCAGCGATCATTAATGACAGAATCACTGGCCCTTTTTTCTTTGAAGAAAATCTAACAAGAGAACGTTATTTAACTTTTTTGAGAAATCAACTTATACCTGTCCTTGCTAACATGTATCCAAATGCCAATAATCCAAATTTACCTAGTGAAAATATCTGGTTTCAACAAGATGAAGCCCCTTCGCATTACGCACGTGAAGTACGTCAATTTTTAAATCATTGCTTTCCCAGGAGGTGGATCGGAAGACGAGGTTTTATAGAGTGGCCAGCAAGGTCGCCAGATCTAACACCTCTAGACTTTTTCCTGTGGGGTTACATAAAATCAAAAGTTTATGTCAATAGACCCCAAAACTTACAGGACTTGAAAGATAGAATTAGGCATTAAATGAGTCTAATTACTCCAGAAGTCATCCGCAATGTATTTGATGAATGTGTCCGTAGATTCGCATATTGTCAAGAAACCAATGGATGTCATTTCGAACATTTAATTTAAAATAATTATTATGCATAATTTGGTTACTTTAAAGTACATTATGAATTAAATCATTAGTTGTAATTTAGTTGAATTTAAATTAAAAAAAAATTGTTTTTGTACCCTTAAAAAAATATTTTAGTTAAAAATGTAATGTCGTTAAATAGAGAATTAAATTCTCTTAAATAATTGATGGATTCGACCGTTACTTGATGGAAATTCATTTTATGTAACAATAAAACACTGAAAACTTTGTTTTCAAAACTTCCACAATCTTTTATTTTAAATTCTTATCACTACAGCTGTTTCGGCTAATTGCCTTTCTCAAGTGATCTGTTTTTGGCATGGGTTTACACTTTATAGTCTCTAATGAAATAGGTTGAGGAGGTGAGAACTGTTTGTCTCTAGCTGGTCATTCAGAATTATATCTGTGTTTTTTAATTTGTTGATTTCCATAGATTCTAACAAAGATGGCTTAAGGCCTTTATTCTGAATGTGTAGAATTTTAAATTCGTCATTAAAAGAATGATTATGATCTAGAAGGTGAAGTGCGTATGTAGAATCTGTTTTTCTATTATTGAAAGCCCTTTTATGTTCTGCTATTCGTTTATTAAAATTTCTACCTGTTTGACCAATGTAAGTTTTTGGGCAGTCGCCACATTTAAGTTTGTACACACCACTGTGTAAGTGGCGTGTACAAACTACTACTTCAGGAGGCAACTCCCCTCTATTACCGTCGCTTATTATAATACTAAATGTTCACTTCGAACTGACACCGACGGGGGGGATCGGTTTTCTGTGGTTTTCCGATCTCATTGCACAATGATACCCCGTCGATTTTTCGAGGTACCAGTCCACAGCTGCCCTCACGCGTCGCGACATTCACACAATAATTTAATAGATTTTGTTAATTAATAAACATATAATTTTCATATATTTACTAATTCTGTTTTAGACCAAATAAATTCTGAAAGGAACCGTTCACTTGTATCCCTTTCACCCCTGATTGTCCAGGACTAGTTAGAGCAGCTAACTAGACTAGTTAAACACCGCAACACCAGTGGACACATCAAAAATCCCAGTGCCACACCCATCACAAAGGAAACACGTCTTGAAGAGGCACAAGCCTAAAACAGGACAGCTGATACATCCAAGACACAAGAAATACACATAACTCAAAAAAAACCAACGCTACAATGAAGTCAAAAACAGATCACTTGAGAAAGGCAATTAGCCGAAACAGCTGTAGTGATAAGAATTTAAAATAAAAGATTGTGGAAGTTTTGAAAACAAAGTTTTCAGTGTTTTATTGTTACATAAATTAAATTCTCATTTAAATAAGGTGTCGCATTATACCGATTTCTATTTAAAAAAATTAACATCATCGCTACTCCATGTACGTTATAATATGTGTTCACTGTATGTGTCAGAGTATCAGATCGAGTAATGCGCACGCATTTTTTACTCTTAATGTTATATAAAGAAATAAAATATAAATTTATAATTGACATATACCGGCATATTCGAATAATAATTGAAGCATTCAATAAAAACCAAAATCAACATAATGTCGCACCGAAAAATGGGCGTCGGTTTCTACTATTTACATTTTTTAATAACAAGTAAACACAGTATCGATGAAAACAAACCCATTTTAGAAAGTACATACTGCGTTTCTCTGTTACTATCACTAAGTAAAAGTAGAGATAATCGTTACATGGTTACAGAAAATTGCTTCAATAAAGGCATTAAAGTAAAAGGATAACATGACGTTGTGTCTACGAGATTAATGTTTCCTTTCCTTCCTTCTAATCGTGTCGTAGAAAAATTGACTTTTATTTGATTGAAAGAGGAAAGCAGCTGGTAGATAATACATTATTTGCAATTAAATAACAGTGTAAATCATTGTTGTGTAAGTTAACAGCCTTGTAATGTCTATAAGGCGTAGTTTTTCATTAAGAGTTTTTAAATTAATCACAAAATTAATATTCCCGGTAAAGACGACTTCGTTTTCTTTTTTCTATTTATTATTCTTTGTATTTCTGGTTCTTGGAACAATTTCTTATATTCATGTTTGCCGGTTTTTTGTTGCTAGACCAATGACAGGGCCGCCGCTAAGGTATTGGCCGCCCGTGTGCAACTTAATATTTGCCGCCCCCCTTCCAACACTTTATACATAGATACTATTATTTAAAGAAATGTGCAGAAGATGCATAATATAACAATAATAATTTGTAAATAGATAAATACTTACTTGAACATTTAGACTAATCTCCATGATCCAATGTCCATATATTATAATAATGTATATCCTAATATCCCATCCTAATATCCTAATTTAAACGTCCATTATCCTAATTTAATAACCATGATTCAACGTCCAGAATATGTATATCCTAATATCCTAATTTAAACGTCCGTTTAATTAAAATAAACCGTGAATAGAAACATAAACACATAAAAAAACTAAAAACGCACTTTTCGGGCTTTCGCCTCGGAAAACTTTTTGACAATATCTTTAATGTCCAACGTCGCACACACTTCATGTTCTATAGATAACATTGCAGAAAGCAGAAGCACATCTTACTACAATTGTTATTTGTTCTACGTGCGCCCCAATGTTTTTTCTCCATTTCATATAATTTTTGATGGTTCAATTGTATAATTTGGTCTTGATTAGGGCGATAATAATAAATTTCTGAAAATTTCCTATTATTTGTATCTCTGGGAAAGTTAATTTTTGTAATTTGCTGAGGAAAATTTTCAAACACAAATTGATCTTCACTTGGATTCATATTTGCAGGCCATTTTCCGGGATCATCTGAAACCAAGTATATGCTGGAGCTTCCTACACTGCAATCCAGATTAATTGGAACATTAATTGTTCTGTCTTGGTTGGTGGTTTCAGGTTCAGGCGTTTCAGCATCATCACTCGCACTATCGCTATTACTGTCATCAAATCATATGTCTCTATCCGCAGAATTATTCAATTGTTTGGTACTTTTTTCTATGGTTTGGACTTCGCTTGAAGTTGAAGGTCCTAAATTTATATCCGAGTCTTCCTTTCACCGCTAAGTTTTTTTTTCTCCTCAGTTTTGGCTCTCTTATTTTTTTTGTATTAAAAACTTGAAAGTCGTTTTCTTTTTCTTTCGGACATTTTGAAATTATCACTTAAGAACGAAGCCGGGCGAATTTAACAAAATAAATCCAAAAACACTGCAAATAAGTTGTTCAAATAATGATTCTAATTCATAATAACCCATCTATAAACATAACCAACATTATAACAGAAACTTTACAACCACTTGCCTAAATTCTTGTAAAGTATCTACGTGTGAAATCTCAAATAACTGAAGTCCGAAAGCCGCCAGCCGCTTTGAATTAAAAAGTATTCCCGAAACTGCTTTATGACTGACTGTACCTGCAAAAGGGCGGCAGTTCATACAATAAATAATATTTTCTGGCATTTTTTTTAGATTAGGATGAAAAAAAGAAGTATACATGATAAATGAACCGCATTTAAGTATTATCACGTACTGATTAATTATTATTGTTTGGCATATTAGAGTTCACAGAATTATCTGAATAATTACTATTTAATTATTTGAATTTATTTTCGTTTTAAAAAAGTATTATCATCAGTGGACTGCTTTTGGCCGCCCCTATTGTTGGCCGCAAGTGTGCAATGCACACTTGGCACACATGGTAGCAGCGGCCCTGACCAATGAAATGAAAATTAATCAAGACAGTCGCTGTAACTACTATCTAACAATTGTTTTAGTTCCTATACTAACCCCGCAATCGCGAAACACGGTCTCCCAGACCGTTCCTTCAAATAAATTATTTAATTTTATTTAATTTTTAATTAATTCTGTTTAACTTGATTTAATTTTATTTAATATATTTACATTTATTTAATCTTATTTAGTTTTAATTTTATTTTATTTTGGTAAAGCGTTAACATTTGTTAAGTTCATTTTATTTTTCTAGTAAGATTATGTTTATCTTACCCAGTGACATATAATAAATATATATTATACGCCATTCATTTTAACTTACAAATGAGGCGGTAGACTTTCTAGGTAGACTTTGGGTTCCTCGACATCTTGAACTCTTTTTAAGGGCTGTCTTATAACCCCAAAATTTCTGTCGCACTGACTAAAGAAGTGTCCACGAACAGGATAAATATGTGTCACTTCGACTCTCAATCTTCGATTCCTCAAATTCTAAATACTGCTTTGGTTGTGCCTATACATAAAAAAGGTGACAAATCAAAATTTGATAACTATCGAGGTCTATCACTTTTATCTGTGTTTTCAAAAATATATGAGAAGGCATTTCATACACGTCTCCTCTCGTATATTAACAAGCACAACATTATAGAAAAGTCTCAATTTGGTTTCCGTGAAGGTATAAGTGTGCAAGATGCACTACTAGCGCTATGCAATCATATTTTATCGAACTTTGATAAGGATAATAAAGTTATCTGTTTGTTTTTTGACTTAGCACGAGCTTTTGAAACTGTAAATCATTCAATACTGCTGGAAAAACTTTATCATAGTGGTGTTAGAGGAACTGCGTTAAAGTGGATCCACACCTTTTTATCGAAAAGGTTTCAAAAAATTAAGGTCAATGTGAACGGGGATATTTTCTTCATAAGAAAGTGTACTCTCCGGAGTTCTACAGGGAAGTATCATTGTCCTCTTTTATTTTTGATTTTCGTCAATGATTTAAATTAACTGATAAACGATAGCTCAACATGTTTGGTTCGAAATCCATTAGATAATTTTTCCGATGCAATAAGTGTTCGAGTAGAAAACGTGGAACAGCAATTAGGCTGTTATGTGACTCAATTTGCTGACGATACCACAGTTGCACCAAATTCCAATAATTTTTTTCATGTAGTACAAAAAGCAAACTGTCTTGTAAAAAGTATGACTCGTTACTGATTAAATAATGCCCTAATCTTAAATGGATCAATAACCAATATGGTAACCTTTTCACCTTCTACTATGCAGATGAGTCCATTAGTACAACTTGACAATGGGTCAGTGGTAAATAGCTACTCCACTAAGTTGTTAGGTGTTTACTTGTCTTGGAGCTCTCACGTTGATTATGTAGTGGGAAGACTGTCTGTGCACTGTTATGTTCTATGGCAACTTAGGAATTTTGTCTCCCTAGATATCTTAAAACTTTACTATTTTGCTCATGTACAGTCAATTTTGCAATATTGCTTAGTTTGTTGGGGAAATTGCTCGCGAATTAATGAGGTGCTTGTTCTTAAAAAAAATTATTCGTACCATGACGTTTAGAAGACGCTTGGATTCCTGTAGACCAGTTTTTAAACAATTAAATATTTTAACTGTAATTTCGCTGTGTATTTTCAGTTGTGTTGTTTATGTAAAGTCACATAGATGCAATTTTATTTGCAGAAATGATGTTTCATGATGTGCAAAACCGTAAAAAAGTCTGATTATTATTTTGGCCTCCAGCTGCATCTGAAAGAAGAACAAAATGCTTGGTATTAGGATAATCTGCTAATTTATTGTGAATACAGTCAAAGATGAATGAAGCAACACTACTTGCTCCCTTTTTACATTGAGATTCATTATGCACGTGTATATTGAATACGAACATCCATAAAAGTCTTATATAGAACTGTTTTGTTATGCTGAGCTTTGCCAACGGTAGAATTTGTTGCGATTCCAGGACAAGAATGCCACTATCATCTGTTGCATTTCTCAAGTAATCCTTTTTTAGCTTAGAATATGCATCCAGTCTCATTTTATGGAGATTGTAATCACATGTGTCAGTCTTCGGTTTTTTGAACGTAAAATTAGTTTCTCTGAAAATCTTGAAATAGGTTATGTATTTCATGGTAAGATTATTCACAGTAGTGTCTTTAAACAACTTTTGAAACTACTCAAAAATGTTCTTAATCGTTATTTCTGGGTTGTCGAAATACAATCTGTTTGTTTTTACAGGTGTGTAATGACTTGGTTTACGTGGAATAGATTTTAAATGTTCTATAGCCATAGAATAAACATTATCTGAAAGTTTTCCTTTGGTTTCCGTTTGACAATAACACAAAGCAACTTTGGATTAAACTCAATCTTAATAATACGCTGATAGGGGCATAACGTTGTCCATAAACCACCAGACTAAATAATAAATAATTTTACTGAATGTTTTGAGCAATCTCTTGTAGATATGGTTACAGATTGTAATGAATTTTTTTTCGGTGATTTTTTTAAATCTCACTACAGTTTTACAGTTCAGCTTTATAAATATTAATAGAAGTGCTGGATAGCCTACAATTTTGACGAAGAAAGTCTAAAACGTTATATAAAAAAATTTTTATCAATCATCAACTTCGAGTTTTTTCGAAGTTAATTAATCTTCCTTTACTGGAATAAACGTTTCTTGGCTTATTTCATATGCCCCTGAAGATGCTCTGAGAGCGAAAGTTAATAAAAGAAGAAGAAGAGAAGAGAAGAAGAAGACCATTTAATAAAAAACTGTGCTCGATATCTGCCTTTTATTTGAGTAAAATTCATTTATTCGAGCATTCAACCATATATTACCTTAAACCTGTAGACGTATTAATGAACCTTCTTAATCTGACTTCCCATGGTGGGCCAGAATGCATGAAGAAGTCAGTAATATTTGAAAAAGATCTTTCTTCCTACAATGTTCAATAATATTTTTTTTTCTAAACTACTATTTCCATTAGAATAATATAGTTTATTGTGTACTTTGAATTTCTTTTTTTTTTCTATATATTAAAAAAGTATTTTCTAATATAGCTTGTGTATTATTTTTAATACTAGATAAAGAAGCAAAGAAGAGAGGGCTAGTAATAAACCAAAGCAAAACGAAATACCTCAAGAGTTCAAGAGAGAATACGAACATAAAGAAAGAAATTAAGCTTGGTGCATATACATTTGAAAGAGTACACCGTTTCAAATACCTGGGAGTGATGGTGAATGACAGAAATGATAGAACGGATGAAATAAATGAACGCGTCCTACTGGGTAATAAAACCTACTGGAACTACCAAAAATTCCTGAAAGAAAAGCACATTAGTAAGAAAACCAAATTAAAAATTTACAAGACTGCAATCAGGCCAGTGATCACCTATGATGCAGAGACGATGTGCCTAACACAAAAAGATGAAATGAGGTTGGAAATCTTAGAGAGAAAGATAATTCGACGAACAATGGGACCGGTGAGGATAAGTGTAGGCGAATTTAGAAGATTAACCAATGAAGAAATTAAAGAAGTCATTGAGGGTGAAGACATAATCAAGTTCGTGAAGACGCAAAGGCTCAGGTGGCTGGGACACACAGAAAGAGCTAACCCAGACTCTACGCTAAAGCGAATAACTGGATGGAGACCAACAACAAAGAGACCAAAGGGAAGACTCAAAACAAGATGGAGAGATCAAGTCTTAGGAGAAATAAAGAAGCTGAGAATCTAAAATTGGAAGGAGCGCTGTAAGGACCGGAAAGAATGGAGGAAAATTGTAGACAGGGCCAAGTCACACACACTGCTATAATAATAAAAAAAAACAACAGCGGACTGATTCTCCGCAATAAATGAATCAGAGACCCCAAAAGGGCGGCAAACACTCCGCCAGGAGTGAATACGCCATGATGACGATGATTATTTTTGTACCATGCCCTTTTACTCTCTCCCAAACCCAAATTTACTGACAAACATAGCTTTTAAATATGTCTCAAATTTGCTCAGAGGATATCGCTGAATCTAAGAGTTCGTGTTTAGGTCATATTAGGTTTGATATGAGTGGACGCTTAACCACATTTCTATTCTACTTAAGAGCTCTATTTTGGCTTTATTATAAGTTTTCCTTTCAATATCTGATTTGTACCATACCGTTAATACTACAATTTATTATAATAATTTATTTTTTTGTGTTGTATCGTTCCCGATATAATTTTATAAACATATATTTTCAAATTTGCCACTTTTACACCGATTGCATAAATGTTATTTCAAAAACTGAGATTACAATGCTTCGACTGACCCCGTTTCTACGATTCTTTCACAATTTTGATATTCGTTTAAGACACTTCGAACAAGGTTAGTATTTGTTATTAAATAGTTGCCATGCAAGAACTATAAACAAATTGATAAATGACCATGTTTGTCGACTTCGAAAAATCATATTTCTACTTAAAAGTGGACTAAATAACGGCGTTTTATGATACAGAATGTCACAATATGTTGAAATATTAATTTCCTATAATCACCCAATAAAAAAAAATAATAAAATATATTATACTGTATATAAAATATATTATAAATTTATATACAAATATGAGCACCATATACAATTTGAGTAACAACAAGACGAATTATAGACGAAAATGGAAAAGTTAGACAATTACGAAATACTAATTGGAAAAGAGACATAGCAAACAAGAAAGAAGAAAAGGAGCAAAAGTAAAAATCATATACTAGAAAGTAGAAATAGATGACAAGGTACTACTACTACTACTGCCATAGAAAATAAACTCACAAAGATGGAAAATGCTCCAAAAATTTAAAAAAAGAAGAATGGAAAGGAAAGAAAACAGACAATACAAACGAAGGGCAGGATGAGTCAAGGTATATTCAGAATAATAAGACAAATACAAAAAAGAGAAAGAAAATTAAAAATATGACAAAAAACATTGGAACATGGAACGTGAGGACGCTGCCGAAAGCAGAAAAAATGGAAGAACTAGCGACACAGTAAAAACAATACAAGATAGATATTGCAGGAATTTAGGAAACCACATGGGGGGACATGGAAAAATGTAAAAGGAAAATTATACAGTATGGTATACAGGCGAAGAAAAAAAATTAGGGATATGGACGAACGACTTTTATGGTGATGGTGACGAACCATTTTTATGGTGATAGGAGAAATGAGACACAAAGTTATAGAATTTAAACTCATAAGTGAAAGAATATCATACATAAGAGTAAACAGCAAACCGAACAAGTTGTCCATAATAAATGCCTATGCACTCACAGAAAACAGTGATTCTGACTTGACAAAACAGCAGTTCTATAAAACACTAGAAGTAAAAGCCGAGAAAATCCCGGGAGAAAATATATTAATCCTTATAGGAGATTTCAACGCCCAAATAGGCAAAGAAAATTGTTTCAGAGGGATTGCAGGTGCATATTCAATACATGAAACAACAAACAATAATGGAGAAAGACTAAAAATCAGAATCAAAATAAAATAAAAAATATCTAAGAACAGTTCCAAAATAAAGAAGTAAGGTCTTTTTATCTGGAAGTCATCCTCTATCTTTTCTCCTTCGTAAGGATGTAGTAGCGTCATGTAATTATATCTAACAGCATTACAGGCCTTAGGTGCTCTTGGCTTCGATAGTCTTGACTAGTTTCTTTAACTTTTTCCGGCCGTTCACGTGTCCTCTCCAGTCCTTTCAGTCCGGACGGCATCCAACCACTTCCTTCCTTCGTGGAAGCTTTTCTTTCCTTGTTGTCCTGCTTGCAGAACTCTCAGGACGTTTCTTTATTTTGGCATTCATGTCCCAACCATTTAACTCTCTGTGTGTATCAAAGAAGATAAAAATAAAGTATAGGAAGAATACTTGGAGAAACTTTTCCACGACCTAAGAACAATACAAGAACCCACCATTGAAGAAAATTCAGGTTTCGAAATCCTACCAGAAGAAATAACGGCAGTTGTCAGACAAATGAAGGATGGAAAGGCACCGGGACTTAGCAGAAGCTATTAGATGCAGAACAAATAAAAATAATATCTGACATATTTAACAAAATATACAAGGCAGGAAAAATACCAGTAGAGTGGCTCAAATCAGAGTTCGTACCATTGGCCAAAAAACCAGGAGCAAAAGTTTGTGAAGACTATAGGACCATAAGCCTAATGAGCAATCTGCTGAAGCTGTTTTTATAAGTCATCCACAAAAGAATTTACCGGAAATGCGAAAAACAAATTGCGCCCAATCAGTTTGGATTTGTGAACGCCTTTGGTACGAAGGAAGCTTTATTTAGTGTGCAGGTATTGTTTCAGAAATGTAGATATGTCAGCTGTGATGTTTTTACATGCCTGATTGACTACAAGAAGGCTTTCGATAGAGTCGGCATGAGCAAATGATGGAAGTGTTGAAGAGGACAGGGATTGGCGGAAGAGACCTAAAAATAATAGCTAACCTGTATTGGAATCAATCAGCGGTACTCCGAATAGATGGAAAATATACAGATCAGTAAAAATCTTAATGGGAGTGAGACAGGGGTGAATAATGTCACCACTGATATCCAATCTGTACTCGAAGCACATTTTTGAAGAGGCTCTAAAAGATATTGATGAAGGCCTCTCAATAAATGGAGTCAAGCTCAATAACTTGCGGTATGCAGATGATACAATAGTATTTTTCAATACCATAGAAGGACTGCGAAACTTCATGAACAAAATAACGGAAATAAGTAGAACATATGGACTGGATATAAACACCAGCAAAACCAAGCTAATGATCATCAGCAAGGAAAACGTAACTGGAGCAAATCTGTATGTGAACCAAATGAGAATTGAACGTGTCTCACAATACAACTATTTGGGATCTACAATCAATGAGTCGTGGGACAATACCCAAGAGATTAAATGTCGCATCGGAAAGGCAAAAAGTGCATTATTGGCTATGAGCTCTGTGTTCAAGAGCCATGACCTGATTCTGGAAACAAAAATAAGATCTTATCCGATCCTTAAATGTTACGTGTACTCAGTGGTTCTGTATGGAGTAGAAACGTGGACATTGAAGGCGGAAACTCTATTATAATTTCAGGCTTTTGAGCTATGTTTATACAGAAGGATCCTGAAGATACCATGGACAGAAAAAGTCACCAATGAAGAAGTACTACGGAGGATGAACACAACCACGGATCTGGTCAACATCGTGAAGGGTCGTAAGCTGCAATACTTGGACATGTAATGAGAAATCAAGGCAGATATGAGATGAGCTACTCTAATGCATTTTGCAAGGTAAAATTGAAGGAAAAAGGGCCCCAGGACGAAGAAGAATATCCTGGCTTACTAACCTGAGAGCATGGTATAGAAAAACCTCAACACCGCTATTCCGTATAGCAACCAACAAAGTTATCATAGCCAGAATGATCGTCAACGTTAGGAAAGGACAGGCACCTTAAGAAGAAGAATACATCTACATTAGCTCCTGGTTTGTTCTTCTTCCTTCTCTTCACAAATCTCTAATATTTTTTTTCTTTCTGATTCGTTGTCCAAATTTTACATGCATGAAACACCGTCGGTCTCACTACTGATTCATAAGTTGGAATCTTGGCTGCCCTGGACACGTTTTTTGCCTTAAACAGTGCCTTTAATGATCCTGGTGCTTTGCTACCTCTCAACAACCGTTTATCTATTTCTCTCTCTTCGGCTCCTATATTTGTAACTGTTACTCTAAGGTACTAAATTCTGTTACCTTCTTAAATTTATACAATCTCTCTCATTCGTGCTTTGAGTAATCTATTTATTTTCTTCTGCATTTTCCCTCTCATTTTCATTTACTTGGTTTTTTCTTGATTAAGATTCTTATGGTTTAACTATTGCTATCCAATTATCTCCGACCTGTGTGTATTGTTTTTCGTCGGAGAATGAGTAACCAGTTATGTCCGTTAGTTGGTCCCACCATCGTGTTGAAGATCTTCCTCCGAAATGTAATGTTCTAATGGAAACGTTTCTTGGGTGTGCTGATAAACAGACATGACGCAGAGAAATGTAAAGATACACATGACAGACAAAGAAAACAAGAAATAATCGATACAATTCAATACCTAAAGAACAATAAAAGTCCTGGAGCAAAACGAGATAATTGCGGAAATGTTGAAAGTAAATGAAAAGCTATTAGGAAAGCAATTAGCTAAATTAATTGGGTGTCTTTGGAAAAACGAGAGGATTACAGTAGAATGGTCTAAGAAACGTACTTATTTTCCTAATTTATAAAAAAGGAGATCCGATGCTTTGCGATAACTGTAGGCACAGCTCTGCTGGACACTTGCTATAAGGTATTTAGCAGAATTCTGTCAAGTAGATTAAATCAATACAGGGAAATTTTATTGGAAGAGGAGGGGAAAAAGGAAAAAGACAGTTGAGATTTTATTTCACGTACAGTGCGTCTGTGTATCCACTTATAAGTATTTTACCCTAATAGGCATTATCAGAGACGACTATTTACAGTCGCTCTGAAAGTGAAAATAAATCTTTTCTGTCTTAGGAAGCAACTCTAACTTGGCTTCGTATAGACGCAAATAGCGACATCTGATATTAAAATCCGTAAACTAATTTTCGAAACCAAATTCAGATTTTAACTTTAATCTGTGTCTTCTAAGAATTGCAAGGCAAAACAGACGTTGATAAAGATGTTAATAGAGACATGGGGAATCTAAAAATTGCATTCCACGACATGTCTCCTCAACTAAGCAAAAATCCTTAGCGATTTTGGTTTCTAGTACTCGTACAGAGTATATCGGAATAAAAGGAAAAACACAGTTAAGATTCGATTTCACGTACAGTGCGTCTGTTTATTGGATGAATAGCAAGCTGGCTTCAGGATGTTCAGCAGTCTACAACAGATCAAATTTTTGCAGTGAAAGAGATCAAGACAAGCTGTTATGATTATCTGAATATCATGATATGAAGATGTTATGTATTCGTAATATTTATTGATTTTAAATAGGCATATGATACAATTACCAGAAAAAAAATTGTTTGAAACAATGAACTAGCTGTAGGCAAGGCTAACAAAATTGACCTTAAGCAGAAATGGAAAAGTATTGTGAAATGGGTTCAGATCAGAGACTTTTCAAGTTGAAAGAGGGCTAACTAACACTGTCCACAAACCACAACGTTGGTCAATTTACTTCTGGAAAATTTTTGTGGATGAGTTAATGCTACTGGCTAAGTTAAGAGATAATTTTATTATTAATCCTATTTTAAAAATTAGAAAGAGAAGCAAAAAAGTATCAACATACCTACATAATTATGGGGATTAACTAAGATGAATGAATAGAAAATGTGACGATAAAAACAAATGATGAAGTTTATGAATTTGAGAAGGTTAATGAGTTCATTTATTTGGAAGTCACTTTAGAAGAAAAGAAGCCATTAAAAAACTATTAGAAGATCGTTCTTAGAGCAAAAAGGACCTTTCTATCTAGGTAAAAACTGAGAATATACCGAACTGTAGTAAGAAGCATTTTGGGATGATAAATAGTAAGTAAGGATGAAGAAGAAGAACCAAACACGTTCCATGACGAAACTCGTGACGACTGCATTTTGTGGCGCTAGTTCCGTGACGCTCGCCTGCCTCAACATTTCACTATAGAGAAAAAATTAAAATACAACGCCAGTATAGAAGCTTCAGATTCGATAAGCCAGACTTGTCGAATTCTGCCAAAGCGAGGAGATGGTAATAATGAATACAAATTTTAAATTACCTAAAAGAAGACTTTATACTTGGAAATCACCTGCGGATTCAGAAGACAACATTGTTCGAAACCAGATAGATTACATTTTAATAAAATCTAGATATAAAAACGCTATAAGTCTCTGAGAACATACCCCGGAGCTGACATAAATTCAGACCATAATCCATTAGTAGGCGTAATGCAGATAAAATTGAAGAAGATCCAAAAACAAACAAATATACCACGGTTTGATGTCTCAAAGATAAAAAAGAACCTATACGTCAGAGCTTAAAACAAGAAATAAATGATAACTTAAAGAAAATCAAACAAGACGTGATAAAAACAACAGATGTTAATGACAAATGGAACATGGTACAGGAAACTTTAATAAAGGCAGGAGAAAAGCTACTGCAGATAAAAATAAGAAAAAAACAGAGATGGATGACTTCAGAAATCTTAGATCTAATGGAGGAAAGAAGGAAACATAAAGGCAGGAGTAAAGCAAAATACAAGGAACTACAGAGATTGATAGGAAAGAAAATAAAAGAGGCCAAATCTACCTGGCTTGCTAATCAATGCAGTGAAATAGAGGCATATGCTAAACAGTATGATAGCTTTAACATGCATAAGAAAATAAAGGAAATGACAAATACACTGAGAAAAAAGAAAGATGCCCTTCTGAAAGACGCAAATGGAAACATCATTATAGAAATTAAAGAGAAATTAAAAAAAATGGAAGACATACATAACAGATCTGTTTGAGAATAATCGGCAAGAACCGGAAGAAATCGACAACGAAACGGGGCCAGAGAGAGGCATTATTTGCTTTTAATGTCCTCTCTCAAAGATGCTTAGATATGAACCTAGATATTTATTCCTGTTTCATCGACTTCGAGAAGGCATTCGACAGGGTCCGACATGAAAAACTAATAGAAATACTGAGAAACAAAGATATAGACAGACGAGACTTACGAATCATTATCAATCTGTATTGGAATCAAAAGGCCAATATAAAGATAGAAGAACAAAAGTCCGAAAATATAGATATAAAGAGAGGAGTAAGACAGGGCTGTGTTCTGTCACCATTACTGTTTAACGTGTACAGTGAAGCCATATTCCAGGAAGCGATAGCGGATCTGGGTGATGGAATCTCTGTAAACGGAAGAATAGTAAATAACATAAGATTCGCTGATGACACCGTTATAATGGCAGACACCCTGGAATCGCTACAAGAATTGGTAAATAGAATTAAAGATTACTGCATTAGATACGGACTAAAAATAAATAAGAGAAAAACTAAATTTATGATTGTCTCAAAAACGCAACATGGAAATGAAAGATTAATGATAGAGCAAACCCAAACAGAAAAAGTAGAGACATATAAATATCTGGGAACCTGGGTTGATGACAAAAATGACCAAAGCAGAGAAATCAAAGTCCGAATTGAAACTGCAAGGCAAGCATTTGTGAAAATGAAGACAATGCTTACCAACAGAGACCTTCAGTTGCATCTCAGATTGAGGGCTCTGAGATGTTACATATTTTCTATCTTACTATACGGAATGGAAGCTTGGACATTGAAGAAACAACACATAAGGAAAATAGAAGCGTTCGAAATGTGGTGTTACAGAAGAATATTAAAAATTCAGTGGGTTCAAAGGATTACCAATGCTGAGGTACTACGACGTCTAAATAAGTAGTTAGAAATTATGAACAGCATAAAAAGAAGAAAACTAGAATATTTGGGTCACATAACCAGAGGAGAAAAATATGAGCTGTTGAGAATTATTATGCAAGGAAGGATCCAAGGAAGAAGAAGCATAGGAAGAAGACGCATCTCCTGGCTGAAGAACCTTAGAGAATGGTTTAACTGTAGTTCACTACAACTTTTCAGAGCAGCAGCCCACAAAGTGACCATAGCCGTTATGATATCCAACCTCCGATAGGAGATGGAACTTTAAGAAGAGTAGAAGCTTCGCTTTAAAAAATAGTTAGTTGAACATACAAAAAGTATGATCAGAAATTGTAGAAATAACTTTTTTTTTTAATATTAAAAGCACAAAAAAACCTAAAACAGTACTCTTAAAATAAATCGACCACAAAAAGCTTAACAATTAACTCTTAGACAACTACAATTAATTATGTCAGCATTTCCATCTAACGTGACCTTTGAAAACCAAGACATCCTGTACAATCGACCAGACTTAAGACTCGTGAATCGAAAAACAACCGAAACAGCGATAACCTCCTGCATGTTTGTTCCCAACGTGGTCTCGTTATACAGCATCATTGTAAAAATAAAACTACTGATAAGATTAGCCCTTATCTGCGGTCAAATGTCGAGGAAATTGAAAAAATATTTTAACGAACTTGAAACGGTCTATTCACAGTTATTGATATTATTAGACGAAAAAGAAATTCGTCGATTAAATAATTATATCTTCGAAGAACAAAATTTAAAAAAAAAGTCCTGAAATGACAATCTTTTATAAACTCTATTTTATCCACGCATATTTCTTATATTGTTTTTAAATTCATTTCTTCGATTTATTTTTCTACTGTTTCTGTTCATAGATTCCGCTATTTTGGTATTTGGTGTCCTACTGTTTTTCTAAACTTTTCACGACTCTATAGCGTTTGTTTTGAATTATGTCAGATATACTTATCGCATAATTTGAAGATATTGATTTAATCTATGAGATAACATGTGAATTGAAATTCCGTCAATAAAATTTACCACACTGCCAAAGGTATCATATTTATTATGAGTGATTTTAGCGTAAAAACTGGACAAGGAGACGTAAAAATTATGAAACTGAATGAAGAGTTTTTGGGTAGTCAATAATAGGTATTTATTACAGAACCAGCTGTAAAGGTCCGACAGTAAACGATTACATTTGGACTCTTCTTCTTCTTATTTACAGTCGGTTCACAATTTGTTGATAGCTCACTACAAGTTTAACCCTAATTAGAAAACTGAAATACAGAGAGGATAGGTAATACGATATAATAGTAAAAACCAACCTAAAACTGACGGTTTAAGACGTTTTCGACTAACCCACCTTATATCTGAAGGAATACAATACCTTATAATCCTATTACGGGGGTACATGTATGGTTAGAGATGAACGACCAGTGTCGTAGAGTATATGATTCAAACATTTATTTGAACTAAATAAATATATTTTTTAAATTGTACTTATGTAAATTGTATTTTTTAATAAAACTTATTTATTTTATTCAAAAATAAAAAGTTTCTTGCCATTTGTAAAAGATACATTTATTTAATTAAGGAAAAAGGCGCCAAATGTCGCCTGGCAAAATTTCCAATGTGTTTTAAATGTATCCATTATTTTCGAATCCGGAGAAAACTAATAAATATTTTTGAAAAATTTAAACGCAGAATGAAAGATTACATTATTACTCAGGGCAGAAAATCCCTGAAAACTTCTACAATGTTTATTTTAATATGTTATGTAACAGGGGTGAAAATAAAAGAGAAAATATAGTATAATTTTTAATTGAAAATATTGCATGCAAAAGAAACTTTTTATTTATTCTAAAAAATATTTCATTCTGCCTTTAAATTTTTCAAAAATGCAGTTTAGTTTTCTCAGGATTTGAAAAAAAAAATGGATACATTTAAAATACATTGAACATTTTGACAGGCGACATTTTGCGCCTTTTCCCTTTAATACCTTACGATTACAACTATTATTACTTACCTTATATAATTACGATTAGAAAACTATTCAAATTCAAAATAAATAGGATCAACTTCGGAATCCGAGTCATCTTGAGGGTTAATAATTAGCGGTTGTGTCTCTACGGTCGCATCAATTATGTTATCAAGATCCCACATTTTTTGTTCTTCTTCTATTACATGCCTTACTGCATCTTTCCAGTTTTGTTCTGTAATATGTTGTAAAGACTCGTATAACAATTCACGTACAGCTTGTATTTTATATAACGTATTTTTTTCTAGCCACATAACTTTTCATTTGTGCCCAAATGGGTTCAATTGGATTTATTTCGCAGTGGTAGGGTGGAAGTCTAAGGACTGTAATGTTTCGCCTTTCCGCCATTTTGTCAACTACGTATTCCTTGAACTTAGATTTGTGTTGCTGGGCAATTTTTAGAAGTTCTGCTTTTACCATTCCATCTTCGTAAGGCACATACTTATTCCGCAGCCAGTCAAGAATATCCTGTTTCTTCCACGCAGTCGTTGGAAGTCTTTCTACTAGTCGTGAACGATAAGGTGCATTATCTAATACTATAATTGAATTTGGTGGTATGTGTTCAATCATCTGCTCAAAATACTCTTCGAAAACATCAGCTGTCTTCTCCTCGTGATAGTCTTTTGTGCTTTTGGACTGAAATTCCAACAAACCATGCTTAACAAATCCTTTTTCACTGCCAATGTGAGAAATTATTAATCTACTGCCTTTACCAGAAAGTGGGGTGATACCAGTAGACCAACCTTCCATAAAGGCTTGCCTGGAGCTTAATATATTTTTATCTGACCAAATTTTTTTTAGAGTATGACCTGAGTTTACCCACGTTTCATCCTGGTAGAAGATGGGCCTTCCTTCAGCCCGGAATTTTCGTATGGATCTTAGATAATTTCTTCTCCAACATATTATCTCCTCCCGGTCAATCAAAAGTGATTTTCCTTCTGATTTCTCCCACCGGAAATTTAATTCTTTTAAAACTTGCCACAATTTAGTTCGTCCGATATGAGGCAAATCCGGGTCGTCTCTAACTTCTTGTAAAATTTTGTTTAGGTTTGGTATTTCTTTTTTGAAAAAAAAATCCATGAATTTTCCTTCGAATACCATTTTTGGCAAATTCATCAATTTCAATAGGCTTTTTCCCTCTCTTTAAGTGTTCGTTTGTGTTTGGGTTAGCTATACCGTGTTTTTTTCTTTCTGATAGGAACCTATATATAGTTGACTCTCCTACGCCAGTCATGTTGGCACAACTTTCGACTATGTTGCGAACAGTGTTTGTGGGATTCTGAGAAACCAGAGCATCGTGAACATTCAGGACAATAGTCTTCTCTCTTGGTGAATAGACAGACTTACTGACTGTACGCAACAGTACCGGTGTAAAACTTGATGATGTTGATGATGAAGCCATCACAAACAATCCAAGAAAACGAGCACGAGCGAAAGGTACGTATATGTTCGTAGGTATATGGAATAAAAAATCACTCACGCACTGCATATAATTCGCAAAAGAAATATTCGAGACGCTAATTACTGCCGTAGACGCGGACACACCGACGAGCCGTAAATTACATGCGATCAAAAACGTACTAAACAAAAAAATTGTTTTCGTTCGTAATAACTTCACCATTTTAAGTTAAGTTTCGAATATAAACTGAACAAACGAGGCACGTGGCCAAAGCATACCCATTATATTATTAAAAATCTGGAGAATTCCATTCTAATTATCTTGCAACGAATAGTACCTTCGGATATGAATTGCAGGTTTTCTAGTAAAGTGATTAAACGCGAAGATTAGTATTGAAATATCCAAAGAGATAAGGTATTCTTATTTACAAAATTGTTAATGGTTAAATTCTTATTAATTTATATTAATATAATATAATTACATAACATTAGCCGTGAAAGTTTTAATTGTTTTTTTTTGCTAAATACATTAGTATTAAAATATTATTAATATTATATATATAATAGTATTAAAAAATATTATATTATTATTTAATGAACAAACACCTCAGGAACGCCTATGGTTTACGACCATTTATGAGTTTGAGGCACATTTCGTGCTCTCAACAATTTATGAACGGAGAATAGACATGACTCTGTCTGTTTTTCAATGTGCCTCCAGTAAGTTGTCGTTCCATCGTTTTCGTGATCTTCCTACTGATTGTCTTCCTATTGGAAAACCTTGTTGGAAAGTCTCGTTGACTCTATTAGTCTATTTGTTGTCATTCGGCTTATATGATCGTTCCATTCTACTTTTCTATTTCTTACATAGTTCTTGATGTTCTCCTCCTTGCATCTACGTTGTATACCTATACTTCCAGCTCTATCCCATAGTGTCTTACCATCAATTTTTCTGTGTTTTCATCCCTGCTGTTTTTAACATCATTTTAGTCCTCTCTGTGTCAGATCGTGTTTCTGCCGCGTATGTCATTAATGGTCTGATGACTGTTTTGTTAATTCTGCCTTTCATTTCTTTTTCGATTTTTTATTTATCCATATGGCAACCTGCGGCTCTTCTTCTGGCGGTTATATTAAATTGGTGCAGCATACGTTGTAAATCATCTTCCCTTTGAGAGAGTAGTATTGCGTCGTCTGCATAGCAGATTATTTTAAGTTGTTTTTCTCCCACTTGGTATCCTTTTTTAGTTCTTTCTTTTTTTTTATTATTTCATCCATAATCAGGTTGAACAATAGAGGACTCAGGGAATCTCCCTGTCTTCAATAGGGTCGGTTAGTTCTTCTTCTACTTTAACTTTTATTGTGTTGTTTTGGTAGATATTTTCGATCGTTTTGATTATTCCTAGAGGTATCTCTCTTCCGTACAATAAGTGGATGACGTCCTTTAATTTGACCTGGTCAAATGCCTTCTTAAGATCCACGAAACATAGACATGCCGGTTTGTTGTATTCTAATAATTTCTCTTGCACTTTCTCATTATAAATATAGCGTCGGTGGACGATCTTCACGCCCTAAACCCTTGTTGTTCTTCTGCTAGTGTTATAATTTTATTCAGTTTATTTGTTATCACTTTGGTTGTTAATTTTAGTGTTTAATAAATTAATTTTCTGTAATTTTCCGGGTAAAATTTGTCTCCCTTTTTGAAGAGAGGTATTAGGATGCTTGATCTCCATTCTTGAGGAATTCTCTTGTATAAAATTCTATAATAATACAGAATTCTAGAATTCTGTATTATTTTTTCTAGAAAATTCTAGAAAAATTCTAAATTCTAGAATTCTGTATTATTTTTTTGGTTAGTTTGGTCAGATCTGGTCCTCCGTACTTTAGGAGTTTGTTCGGTATTCTGTCACCTCCTGGTGATTTTCTATTTTTTAATTTCCTAAATGCGTTCTTTACCTCTTCCTCCTCACTATCTATTTCTTCATTTGTCGTCACCTCTGGTGTTGATAGTTCATTATCATCACCTTTAGCAAATAGGAATCGAAAGTAGTCTACCCATGTTTCCTTCTAAATGTGTTCCGTTAACATTTGGACTTCAAAGAGGTAAAATATCAATATGAGTTGGTACATTACAAATCATTAGTAATAAAATAATAGAATGGGTCCTAATAGTGCATTCTAAAATTACATCCCCTTGCTGATGGAGCTAATAATATGATAATTTACTATTTTTTATTGTAGTCGCGGAAATGAACTAAAAAGCAGTAAACGTACCAATGTCTCGCAGCAAAATGAAACGCTAGAATAGCCAAAATTTTACTTTAAAAAAAGTATTTTAACGTTTAGTACATCTGCCCAAATGGGGGTTTCATATAGGAGGATCTACTGTACCACCTGCAGGTACATTTTTCGTTTCTGGCTGCTTGAGCTTCCTATAATCTTTTGTAAGGCTGTCGTTCTTTTTCACTGCAGGTGTTTCGTAAACCTTAGGCCCGTACCGACAATTTTAAAAGTCAACTCTGGTCTTTGTCGTACTAAAACTCTCAGGCATTTTAGTACGACCACTTCTGTTGTGCTCCCTGTCAGTTCGAAGTCGTTTGTAGCCATCCAGCTGTTGACTTTTCTGCAGCATGTGTGAACTTTGTCTTCTATCTCCTAGTTCATGTCAGTTGTCATTAGTATCGCCAGGTCATCTGCGTATACGATAGCTAGAGTATCTCTACCATTTTCTTGCCACTGTAACGTTTAAGCGTTTCTATTAGTAAGATACCTTTTAAAGATGTTGATGATGTATCGATGTATCCTGACCCTCGTGCTGGTTCTAGTTTTGTTATAATGTGTATCCAGATGGTAGAGTTGAAAGCATTATTCACATTAAACATGATTGGTATGGCCCATTTTTTCTTTGTATTCTTTACAGTGTCAGTTAAACTTTTTACCGCGGTATGTTGGAGATGATCTCTTTCACTCAATTCGTCTTCTAGGCGATTTTTGGACAAGATTTTCATACAGTTTTCACAGACATATATTAAGAGACATATCGGCTGTACAAGTTTGGCTTCGTCCGAGTTTGTGTATTTTTATCGCCTCTGGTGGTACATGATCCCGTTCAAGGGATTTACCTATTTTGATGGAATTGGTGGCTGTGGTGATTTCAGCCGTCGGTCGTCAATTCTTCGAGACAGTTCTCGTCGTCTTTGATCAGGAAGTCGTTTATAAACTTATTGGGAAACAGAGTATTCGCTGTTTCCCTTTTTTTTTGTTATCGCACAGGTTATATGGAGTCTCTGACCTCAGCGTCTTAGTAGCGATCCTGTATGCTTCGCTCCATATATCGTTTTCCATCGCCTCGTACAAGTTCTGATAGTATGTGTGTTTAGCCCTTTTAATCAACTTATTAAGTTCCTTTTTAGCTTTCTTATATACTATTTTAGCTTGCTGGGTCCCATTTCTCTGTGCCGTAAGCCTGATTCTAAGGCATTCGGTCCGCTTTTGATGAATGTTTTCATTCAATCAGTATGGTACTGTGTAGATGACATGTTTGGTTTTGCTGCTCGCTTTGTGTATTTTTGGATATTAAATTTGGTAGTTTCTTCTTGTAAGTTCCGTATATGATTCATGAATTTGCTCTTATCGAACTCGAGTAATTTCCTGCCATACCGTGTATTCGTGGACGTGAAAATGTTATCATCAAGCACATCCCATCTGGAGATCTTCTTGGCATAGTTGTTGATTGTTAGTGTAATGTCTATGTAACTTAGCGACTCACCTCTTTCAAATGATGGTATACCATTGTTAAACACAGTCAGGTTCGTGAAGGACACTATGGAAACTTCTTGCGAAGTAACCATGGCCTAGTAACTTTCGAATAATTTTTGCATGTATTCTTTGTATCTCCTTGATTTATCGTCAATTGTAGTCAAAATCTGGCCTTCGATGTCTATAATACGTTGTTTTCTGGTATTTTGTATCTCTTAATATTTTTGTGCATATGATTGCATTGTAGTGTGTTATTTTTCATACATTTCTCCATCAGGCATGGTTCTTTTGCACTTTTTATTTCCCGTAGTATATTTTTATACAACTTTTTGAATTCCTTGACATTTCGTTCGCTCTTCCACCATCTGTAGTGTTTTATCTATCATTAATTCTTGCTTCTTTTCTTTTCTTGATATAAGACTTTCATTCAAAAGTATGGTACTAGATGTCTTCATTTCGTTCCACTGTTTTTCTATGCCGCTAGTAATGTTTTTAACTATTTTTATTAAGTTCTGTTTTTACTTTTTCTTTTTTCCATGACCATGGATAACATTCCATTAAATTATAAACCGAAAAGAAGATGAAATGATAATGCTGTAACTGAATAAACATTGTCAACACATCTAACTGTCATATAAGTTATAAGTGAAGTCTCTCATCCAAATAATTTCATCAACAGTCGAGCCATTTCGAACTTACTTGATAGTTTTTATGTAGTAAAAATATTGTCTTAATCTTGACTGCCAATATCTCCCAGAATGCCAGTGTTCTCTCAACTGTAAATGTTTTATTCTTTATTTTAATCGTACAGAGACCGATGTCCATTTATGTTTACAAAACACGAAGAAAACGTTTCGGTCCCTACCCACATCCTACATTAGCTAAATATAACCGAAGTGGTTTCGACTGTGGCTCGATATCACATGCACATGACGTTGGCCTTAAAACTGGCCGAGGCCAAGCATTAATAAAGATGATGGTCCACTGAATCATCGCTGTGACGGGGCGAACAATAAATTGTGATGCACTTTTGAATTTTCGAAGTCGTATGACCATTTTTGGCGATTTCCCGTTAGGATTTCCTCTCACATTTGGTCGAAGGCCCCGGCCCAACCTACTAAATACCATCGATTAAAAACAACAGTGAACGAACAACGGTTTTTTATTACGGGTGGTATTTATTTCATTAATACAGGTATATAAAATAATACTTATTACAGACAAGAGTAGTAAGTGGAACTTGGTTTGAGCGTTATTGAAGGTTCCAGTAAAAAATGACGCTATATCAGAGTGACGTTATAAAAGAGGTAGAAAAAATGAAATTTTAACGAGGCAAAATTTTATTACGGAATTATTTATTTTTACAGATGCGTTTAGGATAAAAAAATTAAGAAATAAAACATATCATGTATATGAAACGTACATTTTTTATGAAAACGTTCTCTAATGCTGAAAAAAGTCACTTATTTTGGACAACCCTTTCCGAAAAATAAAGTTTTTCTGTAGTGTCCTTAATAATCTGAGCTGCTTCTTTGTTAGTAGTTGATGCCTCCCTGAACTAGCAAAACCTGGATATGATTTCAGCAGCTCTCATTGCTTCTTGGATTGTAGGACAATCAACGCCGTCTTCTTCTTCTTCTTTATTAACTTCATCAACATTAATTTCCATATTTTACACTTGTTCCACGTTTTCTTCATCACTTAAAACTTGAAATGTTTGTACCTGATCGTCTACTGAAATGTAGGAGTCAAGATCAGTTCAAAATTTTCTCTGGTTTACATTAAATTTGGGAGAAACTACAGTAAATTTAGCTTGACGAAAGCACTTACAAATTGTCACTGACGTAACCGCTCTTCACACATTGTCTAAAAACTGAACTGCAACAAGGATGGTAGTGTAAGGATGTAGTTCACAGATTCCCCATTGTCCATACAAAAAATCGTCCTTTTCAAAAGCTGTTTCCGATAATGGCACTTTAAACTTTTTATGACTTCTTGGTCCATAGGCTGCAAGACACTCGTGCAGTTGGCTGGTAAGAAAACTAGGTTGATATTGGTCAAATTAAGCTTGGGATAAGATGCACAGTTGTTAATTAAGGTAAGAATTTTTCTTTTTTTTTTTTGAAGAAAGTTGCTTGTCCCTCTTTTTCAATTCTTCTTCAAAAATAGCAGAAGTCATCCACGCTTTCTTGTTGGCTGTGTAGTTTGCAGGCTGTGTTTGTAATGTTTTTGAATCCTCTAGGATGTAAACTTTTCCCAATAACCAAAAGCTTCCTTTTCTCTGTACCTATCATGTTTGCAAAACGAAAGCGTGACTCTTTATTTTGAAAGCTTTCCACCGACACATTTTTTATTTTTGAAATTTAAAGTTTTATCTGGCATTAATTTGTAAAAGGCACCAGTTTCATCGCCATTGAAGATATCTTCATCCTTGTATGGTTGCCTTAGTTGTAGCCATGTGTTTTGTAACCAATCACCTGTCACGTTCTCGTCCACACATTTTGCATTTCCAACAATTTTCGCGAAGAAAATTGAGTACCAGGCTTTAAACCGATCTAGCCAGCCATTAGAGCATGTGAAATCTTCACCAAACAGTTTTCCGAACTGTAGCTTTCTCCTTTAAATGTGGCCCGGACATAGGAATATCAGAACTGCAACACTGCTTGAACCATTTGAGTAGAGCTGAATCTACATCACCACGAATGCACTTCCTAATCTTTTTAACATTTTCTCTCTCCTCATTAAAGGCTTTTAAAATGTTGTCCTTGTTTTTTAGAATTGAGCCGACAGTCGAATTAACAAGCTAAAATTGCCGACATGCATCAGCAATTTTTCGACCACTTTCAAACGCTATAACACGTACTTTATCTTTAATAGGCAAAGCCCAAAAATTGACGTGACAACCGAGATGACGTAACTATCGAGGCCGTAATATCAGCATATAAGAAGTATTTATGGAGAAATATATAAAGAAGCCTCTAAAACTATTTGCATGTTTTTTTCTATTTATATTTGCAGAACTTTTTCGCCTTTAAATATAACGATTTTTAAAATATTCTTCCAAATAAGTGAAGGTGAGCAAAGTGGTGATGAGGCTTTAAATTTAAATTAAACAAAACGTGTGTGATATATCGTCGAAATTTTTTTATTCGTTTAAAAGGCATCTCGATGTCTAGATCAGTTAAGTGATCCGAGAGCTCAGGAGACTGAGTTATTCACTTAAAATTATCGGCGATAAATATTTGTATTTGTACTCTTTATTTTGTACCATTGTGTAGATTTTGTAAAGATGTAAATAACCATTCATCACTACCTGCAAAAACAGAAAATGTATTGGAAAATCAAAGAAGTGTACAAGTTCCCTTGTGAGGACGGCGACAAGTTATACATAGGACAAACCGATCAAAGAATACAAGTTAGACCAGACAAACATCGAAATGCCATCGAAATCAAAGAGAAGACCTCATCCCTAGCATAATAATAGATAAAAGTGACATGAGATTAGCTGTGAATTTTGTTCTGCAAGTATGGAGGGTAAAAGATGGACAAAGCAAACAACAGAATGGAGAATAGTGACTGGGTGACACGATGTTAACCGTACAGCTGTAGTTGTGGATTGGATAGGAAGCAAACATGGAAACGTGGATCTTGTAGCTGCATCTTTACATTCGAGGTTGATACTCAGAAAATAAATGAATGGTACGAGTAGATACTCGATTTAGAAGAAGATAGAGATAAAATTAACTTCAAGAAGTCATCGTGGAAGAATTTATGACAAGACATATGTGTAGGAGATTAATATTGTTATGACATATATAAACCTATGAAAAAATGCACTTTGAGAAGCCAACCCTACATATGAATAACGATAACAATGAGATGATCATAATGAATTTTTACAATGTATCATACTCAGGCCACACTTTACAAATAATCACCCACCTACATAATCTTTCCGGCCTTTATGTTTGTTTCTTGTAATTTGGTGTGAAGAATACAATCTCGAAGTGGATGTCGCATTCGAATTATAAAAATGCGATTGGTTTCTTGTTTCTAAACGTTTTAAATGTTCATCGTGTGTGATAGAATCCGAGAATCAGAAACCTTTCACCTACAATAGTAAAGCCAGGGTCACCACGGTCGTATATAAAATATGTCCGAAAGTGTAGAGACCACATGTTACCAGTTTCGACAAACCCAGACATTTAGCCTGCAGAGATTTTATAGTGTGGTAGCTAATCTTCTATCACATTCTAAAGTATAATCATTTTTGTATACTGTTAATAGACGTAGATTTTTTTAAAGACATCATTATTATTCCGACACTAAATCCTTAGAATCTTTAAGTATTCCGCTAAATATTTAGAATGGATGATAAAACACAGACTAGAATGGTGGCCATACCAAAAAATTACTATTGGAGCAAATGGAGCCTTGAGAAATCCTATTTTCAGGAAAACTTGTGGAGTAGGTAATGCCATTTAATTTTACTTGAATTTTGGTCCCAATAAAAATCAGCCAGCAGTTTTTGATTAAGTAAAAATGATTCATGAATTTCAAATATTACTAGGTTGTGGAAAATGGATCTGCCTGTACGAAAACAACTTTTACGGAATATTAATTTCAAGTTTTCTAAACTGCTACATTGGTCTAACTATTTATATACTTTCTTTTTCCAACATCCTTGATTTCTTGTTAAAGACTCCTTTAACCAGATAGAAGATGAGGTCTCCCGATTATAATCCACCAAGAAAAAAAGCCTTACCAACAAATTAAACCGTTTGATTTTGCAAAAACAACATACAAGTACCTCAACACTTATGCATAATTAAAAGTGAAACTGGAACAAACCATGAAGTGGAGATATCCAGGAGTGGCTAGTATACCTGTTGAATACAAAGCACGTGGTGTTCGTGTGTATTAAGGTATAAAAAAATTGCTTGTTAAAAGCTTAAATTTTTATTTTAAGAAGATCTTTTCGGAAATAAATCATTCCATCATCAGTTAAATAAAAAGTTGTTAAAAAACATTGTATGGCCACTTAAAAAAACTTTCGAAGGACATCCGTATTAAAATATAATCCTCATGGTTTTATCAAGGTAAATGCAATAGACTTAACTTATTGATTATTAAAAACTGAAGATGGGGGCATCTTACATGACCCCCTGTAGCTGGTGAAGTTTTTTCGACTTACATTACCTCTGATCTGTTCTGGAGTCTTGGGCTAACTGATAACTAATACAGTTAGCCCAAGACTCCAGAACAGATCAGAGGTAATGTAAGTCGAAAAAACTTCACCAGCTACAGGGGGTCATGTAAGATGCCCCCATCTTCTGTATTAGTTATCAGTTAGCCCAAGACTCCAGAACAGATCAGAGGTAATGTAAGTCGAAAAAACTTCACCAGCTACAGGGGGTCATGTAAGATGCCCCCATCTTCAGTTTTTAATAATCAATAAGTTAAGTCTATTTCATTTACCTTGATAAAACCATGAGGATTATATTTTAATACGGATGTCCTTCGAAAGTTTTTTTAAGTGGCCATACAATGTTTTTTAACAACTTTTTATTTAACTGATGATGGAATGATTTATTTCCGAAAAGATCTTCTTAAAATAAAAATTTAAGCTTTTAACAAGCAATTTTTTTATACCTTAATACACACGAACACCACGTACTTATGCATAAGTTTTCAGTTTCCAATTTTATCCTAGAGTTTTAAATCTAATTAACACTATACTTCTACAATTGAAGACATTAAAATTTCCTTCAATTCACACAACACATTTTAAGTTCCTTTTTAATCATCGCCAAAGATAGGATGAACACTCTTGACAAAAGTGGCATTTATAAATTAAAATGTGATGATTGTGATGCCTCTTATGTAGGGGAAACCATTCGAAAGTTATCTACTAGAATCACAGAATATTTGAAAAGATCAAACTCTTCAAATTTTGGTCACCATTCATTATCCAGTAAACATAATTTTAATATTAATTCTGATTCATCTATTTTACATGACATTAGTAGAAAGAAACACTACTTGGAGTTGGATTTCTTGGAAGATTTGGAAATTACAAGGGAAACAAATTAAAACTCACTGCCTTAATACTCATATTTAATTTATTTATTCGAGCATTCTTCTATATGTCACTTAATTATTTTTATTTTAATACTTTTGAGTGACTTTTAATTTTCATTTTTTATCATCTGTTTTTTTTTGTGTAACATACTTTACTGATTCATTTTTATTCAATTCGTTTATTTATTTATTTAATTCTAAGCATCAGATGGTGACATACGAAGACCAATTCTAAAATTTGGTCAACAATGCCCCCAACTATTTCCAAGCCCAGATAATAATCACAATCAATGAATTTACGAATGTTTATTTTTCCTTTTTTTAGTGCCTTTCTTCCACTTTAAAGATTACATCTTCAGATTACAAGAATCATTATATTTTTGCGCTTATTTTATGAACTTACAGTGTGGACTTGACGGGTATAATGAAAGTCTTTCTAAGAAGCTCTCAAGTGACTGCCGTTATAGTCGAAGGAAAAGCATCTAAATTTAACGTTAACAGCAAAATACTGGTTCCATGTAAACATTCATCATTTATGCTGGAATTTAACACTTCTTTAAAACCGACAAATAGTTATTAATGAATATGTATAAATATATTTTAAAATTAGTCAAATCCAATAATTGTGATATATTAATAGCGCTGTAGGCTGCGTATGCCCTTGGCTTCTGGCGGCCTTAACCCCTTGCTGCATGATTTTGTTTGGTTTATAAAATAATTAGGTGTTTATAAAATAGTTAAAAATAATGAGCCTCAAGTGGTCTGAAAATATAATGATGAAATTTTTGGAGTTGTATAGATGATAGATGTGGAGATGATAGATTGTACACGATACACTTCGCTGACGACCAAGCCATTCTAGCTGAAGACGAGAGTGATGTAGGCTACATGCTTAGAAAACTGGAAGATAAGTATACCAAATGGGGCCTCACAATTAATATACAAAAAACTGAGTACTTAGATGTAGGAGAAAAACCAGAAAGCCTACAAATCGAAATGGGAACTATAAAACCAACAGAAAATTTCAAATACTTGGGAGTCCAAATAACATCAAAAGCAGGAAGTAGCGAAGAAATACACTCCAGGATTGGCCAAGCAAGATCAGCTACCAGACAGCTACACGGACTATTATGGAATAAAAAAATAACAAAAGAAAATAAAAGAAGAATCTATAAAACAATAATAGAAAGTATTGGGCTGTACGGCGCCGAACTCTGGGAAATAAACCAAAGAAACAAATCAAAAATTGAGGCCATGGAAATGAATTACTGGAGACGATGTTGCCAGCTCACTAGACTTGATAGGGTGAGAAACGAAGATATTCGGAGAGAAATGGAAATCGATCTAGACATAATAGACACAATCGAAGCCAAAAGACTTAACTGGTATGGACACCTTCAGAGAATGCCTGAAAATAGATGGCCAAAAAAAAATAGAAGAATGGACTCCGCCAACTAGAAGAAAACGAGGTAGACCAAGACGATCCTGGAGAGACGATGTCGACGATGCAATGACCGCCAGAGATTTAACAACTGAAGATTGCTTCGACAGAAAACGCTGGAAATTAGGATGCGAGAAGCGGCGCCAGCTGTAGAAGACTCGCTTGTTATATTATATATATTTTTGGAGTTGTATCAAAAGTATGATTGTCTGTGGGACCACCGAACTGATAAATACAGAAATAGAGATGCACGCGAATATACTTTGGTTTGCATTGTCAAGGAAATGGAAATTCCTGGTGTTACTATTGCTGATCTAAAAAACAAAATTTAAATTATTAGAACAATGTATAAAAAAGAACATTCATTAGTATGCAAATCGATACATAGTGGCATGGCAAGAGATGGATTGTACGTGCCAAAGTTGTTTTGGTATAAAAAGAGCGGATATATTCTTACATGGTGTTACTAATAGCATTAATAGAGTAGAGTAGAGGAACTGTGGACAAAATGTAAAAACATAATAACTGAGAAAGCAACAAAAATATTGGGGAAAACCAAACCAGTTAAAGAAAACGAATGGTTTGACAAGGAGTGCCAAGAAGCAACAGATAACAAAAACAGGGCATACCTAAAGACAAATCAAGCTGGATGCACAATAAGAGCAAAGGAAGAATACCGCACCCTAAGAAGAGAAGAAAAACGATTACATAGAAGAAAAAAAAGACAATTTGAGCAAAAGCAATTGGAAAGCACAGAATGGCTAAGAAATGAAGATGAAACTTGAAAGTTCTACAGAAATCTAAACAAAATGTGCAAAGAGTTTAAGCCAAGAATAAGGAGCTGTAAGGATGTAGAAGGAAACATCCTAAATGATACGGCCTCAATCCTAAACAGATGGGTTGAATTTTTCGATGCAAAATTTAATGGCCATCATATCGAAGAAGCAGATAACACCCTAGTAAATCGAAATGATTGGAATCCTTTCAACCCAAACGAAAGACCACCTACCATCGAAAACGTTGCCCGAGTCATTAAAAAGCTTAAAAATAATAAATCACCAGGAATTGATCAAATTTTCAGTGAGCTCTAGAAGAATGGTGGCGATGCCCTACTACAGACACTGCATAAGCTTTTACTTCTTGTTTGGCATAATGAGACTATGCCTTGTGAATGGTCTCAAGGCGTGATATGCCCGTTACATAAAAAAGGTGACCAGCTCCAGTGTGACAATTATAGAGGTATAACCCTGTTAATAACTGCTTACAAAATACTAGCAAATATTCTCTACGAAAGGCTGCAAGTTTACACACTGGGCATAGTTGGTAAATATCAAGCTGGATTCACTCCAGAAAAATCAACAATTGACCAGATTCATTCAATAAGACAGATTCTCGAGAACACATTAGAATTCAATATTGAAACCCATCACCTTACGGCTTCCTAAATTAACGTGCAAATTAACTGGACCATTCGCTTCAGTACTTTGTGTTCTCGAATAACCCGCTATAATGCACCTGGTATTTAGATCTTCAGTATCAAAAAAGCCTGTTGATGTATATTTTTCACCCGAACTCATTTTTAACCACTTATGTAATGCTAAAGCTGCTTTAACGATTTTGTCCACCTTATTAATTGAAACCGCTATAGGTCGTTCAAATACTCTGAATCTAGAAACCAAAATTCCAAATGCATTCTCAATGCGACGAGCTCTTGATAGTTGAAGATTTTCTGTTTCCTAGATAAATGAGTACTTCTTCCAAAGGGTTTTAAAATTAAGGTCTTAAGGGAAAAGCATCGTCAGCTACAAATACTCCTCTTTTTGGAAAATGTACCGTATTCCTAACATCTTTTAATGCTGTATTCAACGAAGATTTTGCAAAAACAGCAGCATAATTTGCCCGTCCATTTGTTCCAAAATTACGATATAACTGCCTTTGTAATTAAAATACTCTGATCCACCATGAGGCGTATGTCGTATTATAATATGTTTTCCAGCTTTTATATTTCCAGCTTCCATAACAGTTTGGAAAATTCCATCGCAAATAATATTCTCTTTCCATTGTTCTTCATTTTGTGGTATCTGTAAAAAAATATTTATCACAATTTGCTGCATATTTAATTCACCTTGTACTATAATGAAATATTTTGATAAAGTTCTGTTTCTCTTTTAGAATTCAACACATGATGAAACTAAAAGCGAAACCATCAAAAATAAAGGAGAAACAGAAACAGAAAATGTGTTTCCTGCATCTATTACTAATTGCAATAATAATACCCAGAAAGAAGCGATTCATGTAGAAAACACAAAAACTGTCAAATCGTCTACTACAAATCAATCAAAGATAACAAATGTCTTTCGTGCTCCTCAAAATCGCAAAAGAAATATATTAGAAAATTAAAATATTTCAAATATAAGCGCAGCAATTGATAAACTAGATGATGTAGTGCAAAAAATACACGTAATGTTGATGATGAATACGACATATTTGCCATATATATTGCTATCCAGCTAAGACATATACTTGTTTATGATGCTATCATCTGTCAGATACAAATTCTATAAAACCATAGTACGACAAAAGCGATTGCAGCTGTTATCAGTGAGACAATCCGAATATCATATAAGTCCATCATCAGTGTGTCCACTTTCTGCATCTTATCACCACACAATTTCATCACCACCGTTTTCATCTTCTGAGTATTATTCATCTCCATCACCAGTACTATCAAACAACATGGACCTAGAACATTCCTCGTGTTCATTTTTATATGAATCATGCAAGAGATAAATACGAAGAGAATTTTTAGGAGTCATCTGATGTACTTACTGCAGCTCTAATAGTTGTCTTAGACTTAGAATAGACTAAATTTTATATTACCTACTTTTGTTATAATATATAATAAAATCTTGTAATGAATCGTATATTTCCGTACATACTTCTCCCAAAAATTTAAAATGGTGTTTTTAGGTACTCGGTATATGGAAGCGTTGCGAACAAATCACCCGTAGCTAAATATCTTAAAGTAATTTGCAGCTTTAATCTTGGTGAGATTGATTGTCGCATCACTGTATCTTGTTTTTTTTATGACACCCTGCACTTTTGACAGCAGCTCGTCAAATTTTTCTTCAAACATTCCAAAGTAATTTCTAAACCTTTCTTTATCCTCTACTGCTAGCTCCTTCAACAACGTTTCTGATGCTCCTAAACTATTTCGTATTAGAATCCACTGTCTCGCCCAAAAACGACGTTTCTTACAACTTTTGTTCATATTATTAGCAATTCTTTTAGTTCTTCTTTTAACAAAACAGCAATACTTTGTACACATTCACGAACAACCTCATTCGACGCCATTTTTACATTAAACCGTGGATTCAATGTAAAATAAAACAGTAAAAAATCAACACTACCAAAATTAGCTAAAAGAAATAAAAAAAAGATCAACTTCGTCAAGCAGCACCGATTTGCAACCTGCATCTCCACCTTATATGGATTCCGACAATTCTGAAGAGTTTTGGCATTAGTTTGAAGATGATAATAACATTAAAGATGTTAACCAAAGTAACTCCTAATTTTTGGGTACTAGTCAGATATTGCACCAAAAAACTAATAAAGCATTTTGTTGGAATGGCTACAGAGTCATGCGATGATGGTTGGACAGTAAAATTCACACGATTTACAAGAAATACATAGATCGGATACATAAATTGATTATCTGAAGAAGATACATAATTAAGAACAATAACTAATGACATTAGAACCTAGAAGTTAATACAAATTCGCGCAACTGCTAAAATATGGAGCAAAAAGAGTGATAATCTTCTATGGAGGTAATAATTCGTCAACAAACAAGCAGAATTGCTGATAGCGAGGACGAAGAAGATTATTTCTAGAAAACCTTTAATTTAATATATTCGAAGTTCGATAAAATCGAAAAGATAAATTAGTTTTGAAAGTATCTGCAAACGTGAACTAATTTTTACAATCGTAGACATGATAGAAATTCGATAGTTGACATCACATGCCGTGGTTGGACGTTGTATCGTTTACATACGTAACAAAATAGGAGGAGGGTCCGTTTTTATGCATTTTTCTTTTATATCCTCGTAATTAGTCAATTACTGTAAACGTCTGGCACGAGTTTTTAAACATTTGTTTTCTGACAAAATGTATTAATATAAAACAAACACTTTTAATATGGAAAATTAAGTTTTTATCACAGCAACATGTCGCCGAGAAAAAAAATAACAAGCGGATATGAAAAAAGTGTTTGTTTAATTTTCATGTACTTTTATAACATGAATTCACATCAAGTAATGGTCCATGTTATTGGATTCTATTTTATATAAATGATCAGAAGAAAATATCAAATCCCTACAACAAAAACCATTAACGGACATAAATGTTTTTTCTTGTACATTCTTCTGAATAGGCAAAGTATTTGGTCGATCGTCAGTATATTCTAAAGAATCATTAGAGAGTCCCATTGGTGATTTGCTTGAGCAATTTTTACTGTTTTGTTTAGCGCCATTGTATCAATATTTTTACCCCATTTTATTCGTATTTTTTTTTATTCATGTTTTAACCACCTCTATTTTGCACTGCCTTCCTTCCATATTATACACTATTACCGGCTATTTTTCTAATATTTCTATACTTGTTGCTCTCAGTTTTATTTACCTACGGTAGACTTACCGAGTACCGGGGACCTTATGTTTTTTTTTGTGGAAATAACATACTTTTTAAACATGTATAAGAAATATAAGTTTAACAATTAAAAAGTACAAATGTTTATATACAGCACTTAAACACAATATTATAAAATGGAAACACAGCAAAAATTTTGATTAATAAAAAAAAATGTAGTTCGGAAATTTTTTTTTTATTATTACAAAAATTAGGCTATTTACATCAAGACGATATTTTACATCACATTGAATTAATTTAAACTAATTTTAATATTTAATTGGCCATCCCTTGTTTTTAATAACTAGTTCACATCTTTTGGGCATGGAATTTATTAATTTTTGCAGTTCCTCCATGGAAATACCAAGCGTGGATTAGAGATTCGATTAATTTCGTTTTATTTGTGGGTTTGCTTTTGGAAATGATGTTTGATATCCTTTGCCACGAATTCTCGATGGGATTGAGGTCCGGGGATTGCGCTGGCCAGTCCATCCTATCAATTTCATTACTCTTCATCCAAGCTTTAACCAATTTTGCTCTATAGTAAGGAGCATTATCATCCTGAAAAATAAATTTTTTTTCGCCAAACAGGTCTTTTCCACTACGCAGCATCTTATTCTGTAGTACCTCAATGTATTTGGTAGCATTCATCATCCCGGAGACAACGTGTAGGCGACCAATTCCTCGAGCGGACATGCAACCCCATATCATAACGTAGGTTGGAAGTTTAATTGTGGGAAGAACACATTTTAGAGAAAATTCTTCACCAGGAAATCTTCTGACGTAGGCATTTCCAGTATGACTATTAATATTGAAAGTGGATTCATCACTAAACAGTACACTCTGCCACTGCTCTGCTGTCCAGATTCGATGTTCCTTGGTCCATTTCAAACGGTGCAATCTTTACTTTTCTGAAAGCAGTAGTTTCTTCAGTGCCTTACATCCTCTAAGTCCAAAACTAAGCAGTCTTTTTCTCACTGTGAAAGTGCACACGTTTACACCTGTAGATTCAGACTACAGCTTCGTCAATTGGGTGGAATTAAGGCTTCTGTCTGCCAAACTTGTTCTTCTTAACGCAGCATTTTTCCTTGTTCAGCATACTTCTTAATGACTCTAATTACTGTAGATTGATTACAGTTTACTGCGGATGTTATTTCGCGACTAGATTGGTCGTTTTTATGGTGAAAAATAATTTCAAAACGCTTTCCGTCCGATAATTTAGTTTGTTTGGTCTGGGACGACATTTTGATCTTTTTATCAAAAATCAAAGATTCAATTTAATAGTACTGTCATTAAGATTCAATTTAATAGTACTTTAACGACTTAATAATCACCTTTTCATTTTCTCGGATTATGGGAAATCACTTCAATCAGATTATTTTATTCTTTTCTGTAGAATTTTGAGCTAGTAATTAAAAAAACATTAGTCAAGTATACCGATAATACTAATTACAAGCACAAACTTAAAATGAATTAGCGAAAATATACAAAAAACTTGTGTTAAACCTCAAAAACTATAAGGCGCTTAGGTGATGCAGGACTTTTTAACACCAATGTATCATAAAAAGTACTAAGTGATTAAGTGATGGATTCTACCATTACTTGATGGAAATTCATTTTTTGTAACAATAAACACTGAAAACTTTTGTTTTCAACACTTTCACAAAATTTATTTTTAATTATTATCACTACAGCTGTTACAACAGGGGATGTATTACTTGAAAAAATTAAACAACTTTTCAGTATCTGCCTTCACAGCGCCAATATTCCAACAGACTGGAACAACGCTACTACGATTCTATTACACAAATCAGGAGACAAAGCAAATTTAGAGAATTACAGACCGATTAGCCTCCTCAGCCATATATATAAGTCGTTTACGCAAATACTAGTTAAGAGAATGGAAAGAAAATTAGAGACTTATCAACCAAGGGAACAGGCAGGATTCCGAAAAAGTTACGGAACAAATGACCATCTACAAAGTATAAAAAGCCTAGTAGAGAAAGCAGTGGAATACAATAAACCTCTAGTTCTAATATTTATCGATTTTCACTAAGCCTTTGACACAGTTGAGCTAAGCAAAATATTACAGACGCTTAAAGAATGCAGGCTAGATTATAGATATACTAAATTATTATACAAAATATACCTGCAGGCAACAACCACTGTCAGATTACATACTAACAGTAATCGCATAAAAATAGAACGGGGGTTTACACAAGGAGACCCAATGTCACCTAAACTTTTTAATACGGTGCTAGATCATGCTTTTAAGAATTTGGATTGGATGACAAAGCTAATAAAAATAGAGGGAGAATATCTAAACAACTTACGTGTCGCCGATGATATACTTATAATAGCTGAAGATCTAGGTATGGCAAGAGAGATGGTACAGGAACTCGTTGTGGCTACAGAAAGTGTAGGTTTAAATATAAATATCTCGAAAACAAAAATCATGACCAATTTGGTACCCAACCAGAACATCAGTATTGGTGGGAAAGAAATAGAACTCGTAGATAGATATAAATACCTGGGACATGAAATTATGATTGGCAGGGATAACCAGACTCATGAACTGAAGAGAAGAATCGGCCTTGGGTGGGCCGCATTTGGAAAACTGAGAGAAACTTTTAAAAGTGAGCTGCCCACATGCCTAAAGAGAAAGGTATTTGATCAGTGCGTCCTCCCAGTCTTGACGTACGGAGCAGAAACACTTACCTTAACAAAAGCAGCAGCTACCAAATTGAGAGTCACGCAGAGAAGAATGGAGCGGTCCATGTTAGGAATAACTCTGCGAGACAGAATAACCAACGAAGACATCAGGAGAAGAATCGGAGTGACTTACATCATCGAGAAGATAGCCAGACTAAAATGGAGATGAGCAGGACACATAGCCAGAATGACAGATGGGCGATGGACAAAGAGGTTATTGGAATGGAGGCCAAGGGAAGATAAGAAAAGCGTCGGTCGACCATCTACAAGATGGACTGACGATTTAAGAAGACTCAATAAAAACTGGATGAGAGCGGCGCAAGATAGACGGGGTTGGAAACATGAGGAAGAGGCCTATGTTCAGCAGTGGACTCTTAAGGCTGGATGATGATGATGAATGACAGCTGTTTCGGCCAGTGCCTTTCTCAAGTGATCTATTTTTGGTATTTGTTTACATTTTATAGTCTTTAACTGAATAAGTTCAGGAGGGGAGAACCGTTTGTCTCAAGTTGGTCATTCAGAATTATGTCTGTATTTTTTAATTTGTTGATTTCCATAAATTCTAATAGAGATAGCTTTAGCTTTTATAGAGATAGCCTTTATTTTGAATGTGAAGAATTTGAAATTCATCATTAAAAGAATGATTATGGTCTGGAAGGTGAAGTGCGTACGTAGAGTATGTTTTTCTATTATTGAAAGCCCTTTTATGTTCTGCTATACGTTTGATAAAAGTTCTACCGGTTTGACCTATATCGGTCATGACTTATATCGGTCAAACTGGTAGAACTTTTATCAAACGTATAGCAGAACATAAAAGGGCTTTCAATAATAGAAAAACAGACTCTGCGTAACTTCACTTTCTAGACCGCAATCATTCTTTTAATGACGAATTTCAAATTCTTCACATTAAAAATACTGTTACTGACTGTTAGTACTGCAGTGTCTTTAAATGTAGGCAGTTTAATATTTTCCGTAACAAGGATGTCACAAGTATATAATAAATATGGTATGGGTCCCAGAACACAGCCTTGTTGTATTAGCTGGACATCTTTTAAGTTTTAGTAACAAGCTTTTGTGCCACACTTTATCGAATGCTTTTGCTATGTCTAGGAAAATAGCTGAGCATATTTTAATCTCTGCTAGAGTTCTCTTTATAATATTTGTTATGCGGTGTATTTAGTCTATTGTTGAGTGTTTATTGTTCTTCGTCAAGTTCCGCACCTATTGGAGATTGGAAATTGGGATTGAGATACTAAGAAAGGCTAAGAAAGCTCCATCCTAGGAGTCAGACGTGTTTGGAGTAGCTTATGTTATGGAACCACTTAATGATAACAATGTGTAGGAAAGAAAGGCTTCTTTAGAATACGAAGAAATTAGAGAAAATCTTGATGCAGATGGAACGTTGGTTGGAATGATTTTTCAGATACACGATTTTTCGCAACGGAAACTGTGGATCTTGTAAAAGCTTCATTTTCTTCAGTGCAAATCAGGATACTTAGAAACTACTCGTATACTCCAAACAGAGTACAAATTACAGACTAAAAGGAAGACGAAGTGTAGAACGTTTTTTGAAAAGCCGAAAAAACCGAAAGTAGAAGACGATTAAGTGTATTAAAATTAATGTCTTGTCTTTATTCTGTAACAATTGTTGAATATTCTGTAACATATATGTATTGTTGAATAATCCAGTTCTAATCTTGTCAGTAGCGCACCTAGAATTTACCTCTGGGGGGGTTTGGTTGGTCACCGAAATTTTTTTTATGATGTTACCACCATTTTGAGTCCTTAAAATAGGTGAGTAACAGTGTCGGAATAGGGTCCTGGGGGGGGGGGGTTTTAACCCCCAAAACCCCCCCTGGGTGCGCCACTGAATCTTGTTGCCAGGAAATCCAAGTATATGAGAAGCAAAAACACTCATCTAACGAATTAACTACATATTTTATTATATTTTTTTTATTCCACAACTGAAATATAACACTTATTCATTTTTTTTAACGGTTAATGTTCCTGCTATAGTCATAATAATAAAAATTTTAGTTCTCTTGGTATCTGGATACTATTTCAATAATTTATAACGGTCCATTTGACTTTTCGTATCTAAATTACCTTCTAAATTATTATAGTCACAAATCGCCCACGTTGCCAGTTTTAATTTACATCAGTATTATTACCTAATATGAAGCGTATAAGAAATTTGCATTTACTTCTATTCTTGTTTTCCCAATGTTTCCGAAGGTTTTTTAAAAAGGCTTTTCTTAATTGGGAAATATTTTGATACGTTTTTGCATTACTCCTTAATATACTAAATTATTATATTGGTGGAAAATCATATATATTATTATAATTATTGTTCGTATGAGTCCTGTAGTCGTTTATTTTCAAAACAAAAATTAGCTAAAAAAGTTATTAGCTGTTACATATATGTAACTCTAGGACATACAGGGAGCGAAATAAGAAAAAATGCTAAAGGTATATTAAATTATATATTAAACCATAAAATATGTTTTATATATGTACAGAGAATTATCTCCTATGAAACTCATTGCAATCAATACACAACCCCAAATCACACTTTCTACACATGGTTTTATCAATAGGTCAATTTTCAAATGCTCACCGTCGTCTTTTCTTGGTCGGAATGTATATCAAGATGTGATCTTGTCTGTCAAATCTGACGGTGTCGCTGGTGCGATTACCGAAGCTAATTGAAATTGAAGATTTAGGTTGACCTGCACCTTTAGCTTCTGTACCATACTTCATAAGATATGAAGTGGGTATATCTCTGCGAAAATCGATTTGTTTTACTGAATTGCCGGTCTTCTTATAAATATGCCAAGCGTTTTTCAATGATGAGTCTAGTAACCTTGCAAATAATAGCCATCACCATTTTTGATCTAATACCAATCCTGTACCTCCCTATATTTCGATCCAACAAGTCCGTCCCTCCTATCGATGAGTTCGGATCCTCATTTTAAACCGCGTCCAGGAAACATTAGATGCAAAACTAATCCCACAACAAGCAGGCTTCAGACCAAGTAAATCATGCACAGGCCAAGTGCTGAACCTAACAGAATACATAGAGGAGGGATTTGAGGAGAAAGAGATAGTGGGAGTAGTCTTCATAGACTTCACAGCGGCCTATGATACGATAAACCACAGAACCTTGCTAACTAAGATCTATAACACTGTGCTTGACTATGACCTGGTAAATATCATTAGATCACTGTTGTGTAATAGACGTTTCTACGTTGTGCTAAATGGAAAGAAGAGCAGATGGAGAACCCATAGGGGAAGTCTAGGGGTTGCACCAATTGATGCCAAAATGGGAGAGCAAGAGTTAAGATGGTTCGGCCTTGTTCAACGTCGAAACTTTATCACCTAATACGAAGATTTGCTGATCTGGTAGTTCCTGGAAGGAGTAGGAGAGAAATACTAAAGAAAACATGGAGGAAGACTCTTAGTCCGGATATGTCGGTAAAAGGGATTGACATTGGTATGATTTAAGATAGAAACTTATAGAGAGATGTAATTAGGGAATCCGACTACGCATAGAGATAAAGGCAAAGAGAATGATGTTAAGCATATAAGTTTTGTGTGATGTAAAAATCAAAAATTAAGTTTATTATTTATAAAAAATTTTCAAAGCAGTGATTACCTATTTAATAATAAAATTCTTGTGATATAATACAAAACATGGCAACGCTGCATATAAATTTTAGACCGTTTTGGTCCAGACTGTTGTGATATTGAATAAGTCGAAGCGTTTAATAAATATAACCACATGCCACCGTGTGATAAACGCCGAAAATATGTGTCTGTATCCGGTAGACTAGAGATACCACCACTGAACTGAACGTTTCCTCGACGAATTGAAAATTCAATGCTGAAATTGAAGTGTAACGACAGGTTCACATGGTGTTGTACTGCACATTTTTTAATATAGTAGTCGATTTTAAACGTTTAACAGGTTGAGTGATAGGATAGAATGATAGAAAAACGAATAGTCTCAGTTTTCCTACAACGTTAATTCTGATCAGAATGAATGATCGATAAATGATTGTTTGGTTTTTCTTCTTTGTCGTGCTCACCTATCGAATATTGGATATCATCTAAATAGGCCATTTTAATTTTGTTTACTGATATTCTAAATAATTAATTTGTGAAGCATTCAATCTTCTTCTTCTTTTTTGTATGTAGGCCTTAAAGCCTGTTTCTTCTTCTATATTAGCCTCTTAAATTGTTTAAATTATCGCACCATCTTTTTCTTGGTCTGTCAATACTTCTTCGTCCATTTGGTGACTTATCTCGTGTTATTCGTACTATCTATCCTATGCTCTGCAATTCTACTAATGTATTCGTTCCACTCCTATTTCCATTTTGTCACCCATCCATTTATATCCAGCCTTCTATATTGCATGCTCTTCTTATGTTTTCGCTTCTCTCCCTATCCAACAGACTTTTCCCTGATATTCGTCAAAGTATTTTCATCTCTGTTCTTTCTAGTAGTCGTCCCATTTTAGATATGTCAGGTCTTGTCCCCGCCGTGTATGTTAATGTCTAATTGCTACTTTATAGATTCTTGTTTTTGTGTCTTTTCTTAGGTGTTTGTTCTTCCAGATCGTATCATTAAGAGATACCGCCGCTTTACTTGCTTTTAAGCTTTGTTGTCGTACTTCTTCAACATCTCCGTAACTACACTTGAGTGCAAAACAATCGACTCAAAAGCGATATTTGAGATTACACCTTCTGTTTTAATGTAAGAAGTATGAAAATAACAAGATGTAATTTGCAAACAGTAACTTTATTATTGAACTTACAAAAACCGGTATTTCATTATTTGGAAGACGCATTATAAAAACAATATGCTATTCGAACAAAGTTTCTCAAATATTCATCATTGGAACTATCCCAAGAAAGACGTAATGAACAGAGAAATCATCAATTACGAAATGAATTTTTTTATTTTTCAATATCTGATATTACCACCCCTATTCCTAATTAGACTTTTCAGTCGATTTCGCATGGATCGGATGACTTTTCTAATAAATTCTTGAGGCATTGCTTCCCATTCATCATTAAGCGCAGCCCTCAATTCCATTAGGCTCCTTGGTGCAGGATTTCTGTTTCGGACCCTTCGTTTAAGCTCATCCCAAACATACTCTATTGGATTTATGTCCGGGCTCAACGCAGGCCAATTTATTGTAGGTATACCGATCTCAGTCAGATAGGTAGTGGTGACTCGTGCGGTATGATATCGTGCATTATCATGCAATAAAATAAAGGCATCACCAATAAATCCCACGTATGGAACCACATTTCCTCCAAAATATCTCTGATGTAACGATCCGCCGTTAAACCTCCACCACGTCCTCCACCAGGCACGAAAACCAACTCAATTTTCCCATCCATGGAAATGCCTGCCCAAAATATACAAGAACCGCCTCCATATGACACAATTTCTCGTATACAACATTGAGCAAATCGTTCTCCTGGCCTTCTATAGACTCGACACCTCTTTTCGTTGCCATGTAGGCAGATCCTACTTTCGTCGGAGAATAATACCTGACTCCATTGATAGTGGTCCCAATCCAGATGTTCGCGAGCAAATTCTAGTCGCCTTTACTTCTGGGCTGCAGTTAGCTTGGGACTTGTAGCTGCTCTTTTTGGTATCAGATTGGCTGCTTTAAGTCTCCTTCTGACTGTCCAAACGCTAGTAACCACACCTCGGACCTCTCTAAGCTCTTCTTTGAGATTAGCACCAGTCAAATGTCGATTTCTCAGAGATTTAGATACAAGAAATCGATCATCTCTCTCCGTTGTTGTTTGTTTACGGCCTCCTCCTTGTCGGCGGACATAATCACCAGTATCCTGGTACCGACGATATACTCGGGACACAGCAGATTGGCTTAAATTTAGTCGATTTGCCACGGCCCTCTGGCTCAGGTCTTCTCTCAATAATGCTACTGCTTGAGCTGCTTTGACAGATGTGGTATCCATTCGTTATGCAGTTGCGAACTTAATTGACTCACGTTTTAGTGCATCGCTATGGAAATTGATGCCTACGATGTTAACCGAACGCGTTAAGTCGGTGCGTGTCGATTTCAATGAGTCAAATTCTGACCCCCTCTCTACGTGTTACATTATTTATTTGTAATACGTCGCCCGATTTACCAAAAACCAAAACTTTTTTCAAACTCAATAATGAGGATAATAATTGTACAATAAATATTATTAAATTTACACCTTTTAGATTGAAACAGGAGATGTACTTTCGCAAAATAATTTTGAGTCGATTTTTTTGCACTCAAGTGTAGTTATATCTATTCCCAGATATCTAAACCTTGCTTCCTGTTTTATTATTTTCCCATCAATTGGGATTTTTTTTGTTGTTTTTTCAACAGTTTTTTCTGTTGATATTATCATCCTAAGCATCCAATCCACTTTATTTAATTGATTCGTTCTTCTCTAGATCCTTCCTTGCGTTATATTTTGCAGTGTCTAGATTTGTCCCCTCGTTAGGTTGCTCAAAAATTTTAGTTTTGTCTTTTATACCCCATATTTCTTAAGTTTTTTATTCAATCAATCAATATCCATTCGAAAGTCATGAGATATCCGTAAATGAGGCGGGATATGACCTATACGGAGTCTTCGAATGATGATTTTGTCCCTCCTCGTCATTTTAGTTATGTTAGGTGAGTATACGGTCTTTATTCTATAATAACATTAGTCTTTCGAACCACTTTCCCTTTTCCTTCCCAAAAGCCACCAGACCCTCCCCTAGGTGCATGCCGTTATTAAGTATGCATCGTAGGACAAGCCCTAGGACCTTCTACAAGAACACCCTTCCAAACTGCGCAGGATATCCCAATGTTTCATTCTCTAATGAACTCATCCGAGGATATTCAGCGTCCAAGAGGAAATGGTTTTAGTTGGTAGGCGACCTGACAGGGGCACACGATGATGTTTATCCATCAGGACATTCAAATAGACGAAGAAGAGGTAATAAGCCATAATATGTCTCTAAAGCAACGCCGTTTATACATTTTATTATAAATTTAATTTGTTTACAAATTATTATTTAAAATACAATTTGGGATTTAAATTAATATTTTTCATTATATTTAGATATAGATACCTAATATTAAGCTCATGATAAGAGTAGGCAGAACGGGTCTGTTGCGAGTAGCATGCACCTACAGGACTATATCTGCGGCGACCTTGTGGACTATCAGGGGTTGTGTTCCTCTGCAAGTGTTAGCAGTAGAAAGGAAACATATATATGAGAGAAGGGAGCATCTGACAACAGCCACAAAAAAAAAGAAAGGGAAAGATCAATGGAAAGATGACAAGAAGAGTGGAACAACACGGAAGATGTTGCCCAGTGGACCAAGATGCTGATCCCGAGCCTAAGGAAGTTGGTAGATTGTCTATTTTAGGGCGTATCTTCATAGGTTTAGAAAGACAGATACAGATAAATGGCTATACTGCGATAATTCCGACACTATTAGTCACACAATGCTGGAGTGTAATTAATGTACAGTGGAGAGAAACAGAATTAACATTGTATAGAGAAATAGGTATGAACGCTGTGACTCTGAGGGAGATGATCGTGAAGATGACGGGAAATAAGGAGGGATGGAATAGTGTTCACAAAAGTAATTAAAAATAAAGAAGAAGAAGAAAAACACCAACCGGACCAACGACAGAGCTACGATCTAGATAAAAGAAGATAGTGTTCCAAAAATGTCATCAGCCTTACAGCAGCCATCCCACTTTAGAAGTACGGTATGTGCGACAGTCAACTGGGCACAAGTAGTAGAGGGTGGTTTTGTTGGTAGGCAGGGTAACAGATACCTAAATTTTTGACACTGCTATATTTAGTACTTTAAATTAAACTAGAAACCAAATTTTAAGTACCTACTCAAAATGGAGGTAGCATAAAAAAAACCAACCACCCACCAGGAAAATTCTAGAGGCGCCACTGGTCCAAGATAAAGTGTATTAACCAGGATCGTCGTATTTTGTCGACAAACTTTTGTTAATCGTTTTCCATTGGAATTTAATACATCTTTCCCATACTGACTAATCACGTCATTATTTCTTTTTTTTTTTCATATCTAGGATCCATATCACCAATCATCAAGATTTGTCTGATAGGATGGCTTATTTCTGGCGTAAAATAGATTTTTTACATAGTAGTAATAAAGTTGGTAAATATAATAGATGCTCCTCGTAGACGAAAAGGAATGGCGACACTAACAATCTCTTGCTTTCAAATGATTTTTATTTTCGAAACTTTGTCGCAGCTGTGTTACAATTTGATTATTTCGGGAGCCACATACCTTACCAACAATTTATTACCTTTGGTTCGCAATCAGCGACCAGAGCTCGGCATATTTCAACAAAACGCCGCTAAACATCGTCTCTAGTCTGTTATAATTGTATATAAATTTTACGCCCACTAACGCAATCTTACTACAATATTATATTAAAAGTGTTAAAAGATCAAAAGCTTGAAAATTGCGACACCTACGCGGAGATTGTTCTGTCTATCGTATATTTATTTAATGTTTATAGTATTTTCTATGTATTGTATCGTTCCACCATCACCAGGCTGTATAGATATGCAGATAGAAGAAGGATTATAATACAGGAAGACCAATTTGGGTTCAGAAAAGCAAGAAATTGTGGCATGCAACTCATTGAATAGAATAACAGAAATGGCCATATTGGACTTTAAAAAGCCTTTGACACTTTTTGAAAAAATCCCTAATCTTCAGATGGAGAACAAGACTGTCTAAGATGCAAGACAAAAGATGTCTAAGATGCAAGCAGTATAGAGATGCAAGAAGAAATACCACAAGACAATATTTTATCGCAGTTATTATACAATTTTTTTCCAGATCAATTTACCTTCTATATCTATCTTCTATAATGGGAAACAACCTACAACGTATATCTACAGAAGAACTAGCTTATTGGCCTACAGATCCAAATGTCTTAGATATCTGTGTAATTAAAGGTATATCTCTTAACTACTGCTCAATAGAGTCATGTTGGGACCTTTCGTCAGACCATTCTCCCACTCTAATTGACTTAGACTCTAAAGTTATACTCAGAAGTAAGCTTCCATTGATAACCAATAACCAAACAAACTGAAACATATTTCGAAGTGCACTTACAGAACAAATATCAATGAACTTGCCACTCAAAACAGAAATACAAATTGAAGACGCTGTACAATATCTTAATATCTCCATACAAAAGGATGGAGTGCTACTCCTGAACAGACAATATGGAAGGAAAGCATAAATTGTCCTCTGAGTGGAAAAAGCTTGATTGAAGAATATAAATATGATAAGAAATGAGATAAGAAGAAAGTGGCAAAACACACACGCACCTATTGACAAAACAAACCTAAACAGAATTACCAGAAGACTTAAAAATCTGTTAAAAAAAGAAAAAAATAAGGGAATTCAGAAATTCTGACGCCATCCAAAGATACAAACTATTATTTATGGAAAGCGACGGGAAAATTAAAAGGGCTACAAGACGCCCTACCTCCTTTAAGGAATGCCAAAGGTAAATGGGCAAGAACAGATACAGAGAAATCCGAGACATTCGCAGAACATCTTTCGAAAGTATTTAGTCCATTTATCAGAGAAGTGCCTGTAGAACAAGAAGAACCACTTCATTCTTTTCTTGACTCTCCGTATCAAATGGAACTACCTATCTCCCAACTTAACATTAAAGAAGTAAAACAGATAATAAAAAATGAGATAAAACCCAACAAGGCGCCGGGATACGATCTCATACACGTAAGGTCCTTCAAGAACTAACCGATGGTTGCTACAAAATAATTACTATGATCTTCAATGCCATGTTAAGTCTACACTACTTCTCTTTCCAATGGAAAGTTGCACAGATTATACTCATTCAAAATTTTGGTAAAGATACAAAAGAAATCAACTCATACCGACCGATTAGGTTAGTCCGTCATTTCTAAGATTTTTGAAAAACTTCTGTTGAGAAAAATCAAACCAATATTCGACAAAAAGGGTCTTATACTTGACCATCAATTCGGAATTCGTAACCAACACGCTACAATAAAATAAGTTCACAGATTATACACAACAATAAGAACTAGTCTCTAAAACAAGCAATACTGTACTGCAGCATTTTTAGACGCCTCTCAAGCATTTGACAAGGTGTGCCACACAGGACTTTTGTACAAGTTAAAGAAAAACTTAATTCAAACTGCTTAAATCATAACTTACAGAAAGAAGATATCTAGTAAGGTATAGTGAAGTCTATACAAAACTCTACCTCATCACATATGGTGTACCTCAGGGTAGTGTGCTCGGACCGATCTTGTACCTGATATACGGCTGATTTACCAACAAGCAATGACCTTACGCTTGCAACAGTTGCAGATAATACTGCTTTCCTAACATTTCATAGTAATCCAGTAATAGCATCAGCGATACTGCAACTACATTCAAACAAAACTAATAAATGATTTAAACTCTAGAAAATTAAAGTAAATCCCTTAAAATCCACACATATTATAGGTATATGTCCACAAATTAACCTCGATGGACATCCTTTACTCCAAAAGGATGACGTAAAATATCTAGACATTCATCTGGACAAACGATTAACATGGACCAAACATAATATATGGACAAAAAGACTACAACTAGGAATTTTATACAGAAAACTTAAGTGGATGCTGGGAAAAAACTCACACTTATCTATCGACAACAAGCTGCTGATATACAAAGTTATAATAAAAACCCGTTTGGTCATATGGTTCGCAGCTCTTGGGATCAGCTAGCAAATCTAATGTTATGAAAATACAAAGATTTCAATCTAAAACTCTAAGAACAATCGCTAATGCCCCTTGGTATATACAGAATGCAAAAACTGTAAGTGGTACACACGGACTATCTAAGAAGATCATGTCAGACATCCAGAACTGATCACATCCCAAATGACGAAATAAGAAGAAGAATAGGAAAGATTTACAATACCGTAGCGTAGTTGTATTATAGTGTCGGAATAAATAATAAAAAGAAACAGGAAAAAGTACACTTTTGCCTTTCATCTTTTATCTCACTTAATTCTTTCCATATTTGAATGTGTTTCTGTCCACTTAATATTTAATTGTCATATTATAGAATAATTAAGTTCCATGATGAGTTATTTAGCGAAATTTAAATTATTATGTAGATAAACAACAGAAACGTTCAAGGAAACTGTATGAAAATTTGAATGAATCGAAACTGAACGTAACATTCCCAAGCCGTCGTCTGTCAACAAGACGAATATTGCCCGTACAATCACACGATGTGATATCATCGACCACGGAATTGGTGAACAAAGTCTTTCTTTTATATTATTAATGAATTTAGGAGTCACTTTTGATTATATAATGACTGAATTTCGTTAACAATGGGGGACTGGAGTCGACGGAGGTTAAATAAAGTTCCGTTGGAAGAAGTTTCACTTTTTTCTTAAACACTTACAGCAAACCCAATAACGCCTTACATTACAAACGAGGAAATTTATTAAGGAAATATTATATATATATATATATATATATATATATATATATATATATATATATATATATTGGTTTATAGAAATAATTAATAAAAATATAGAGAAACCATTGTTTTGACGACGTTTCGGCAAGATTACACTTGCCATTATCAGTCAATTTGATTTGACTGACGTTATTTATTTTCACATTTAAATGTGAATGGGACATCAGTGACTCCCAGTTCGGGTTTAGGCAAGGTTTAGCAACACGAGAAGCAATAGTAGCAACACAGGTGCTGGTCCAAAATTGTTACGATCATAAGAAGGATGTGTTCCTATGCTTTTTAGATTACCAAAAAGCGTTTGATCGTGTCCAACACCACAAGTTAATGCAGATCCTCAAGAAAGTTGATATAGTCTTTGGAGTCTTTGGAGGATGCAAAGATGGGAATCAAAGTGAATGGAGTATTGATCAACAACATACGATATGCTGATGATGGTGTCTTAATTTATGACAACATAGTCGATCTTCAACAACTTGTCACTATAATCGGAGAATACAGTAAGCGAATGGGATTAGAGATTAATACCAAAAAAACCAAATTTATGATCATCTCCAGAAACTTGGATGCACTTGAAAACTCCACCATAACACTGAATACTAAGTCCATTGAAAGAGTGAATAAATTTAAATACCTGGGATCGTGGCTTTTTGAAGACTGGGCATCGGACAGGGAAGTAAAATGTCGCATTGAGCAAGCTCGACAAGCTTTCGTAAAATTCAAGGAGGTACTGACTTGTTCAGAGTTCGATCTTCAACTGAGGCTAAGGTTTACTAAGTGCTACGTGTGGTCAGTGCTGCTATATGGCGTAGAGGGCTGGATACTCAAAACGAGGGTTATAAACAGATTAGAAGCTTTCGAAATGTGGCTCTATCGCCGTATCCTAAAAATACCATGGACAGCGAAAATCACAAATATAGATGTCCTTAAAAGAATAAACCAAGAACGCCAACTTTTCGAAACCATCAAGAAAAGGAAAACGGCGTATCTAGGTCACATAATGCGAAATGAAAAATACCAGTTCCTCCAACTTATAATCGAGGGTAAAATTGAAGGCAAGAGAAGAATGGGACGCAAGAAAATGTCCTGGCTCCGAAACATAAGGCAATGGACAGGGATTGACGACATACAATCTCTGATACATATTGCAAGAAATAGAGAATTAATGGAAAATGTGATCGCTAACATCCATTAGTGGATTTGCATCTGAAGAAGAAGAAGATTTATTTTACAAAGTAAATTAATTTAACACAAGTGAAGACCTGCCCGTAATATTAGGTAAACTTCCAATAGTAGTTGAAGGTGGTTGTAATTTCCATTGTACGAGCAAGTTTTTGCTCTCTGCTTCAAATAAAACATCATTAATTAATTTTTCGGCCATAATTTTTTGATTTGTTGGTAGAACCCTAAATTCCATAGCAGTATTTTCTCCATAAACCGTAAATCTATCCTTTGCGATTGCAATCAAAAGATTATCCCTAAGATCTAATTTTCACGTTTTCTGCAACTAGATGGCGTGTTATTATAAGTGGAAGTATCTGCTGATAGGACAAAAGGTTCAGATATTTGGGAGTCTTCATTTTCTACACCTGACGGTGAGAGTACCGATTCAGTACGACTGCTTTCGTGATGAGTTATTTAAACATTTAAAACATGACTATATTTTGTCAACCAATTAATCACTATAATAAGCAACCAGACGTGTAAAATTGCTTAAAAATATTACTTATGACAGTTCCATATTCTTGCAAAGGTTCTGATATCTTTTGTTCTATTTTTCAAAAACTCATAGGAAGCGCATTGCAAATAATTTCGAGGAAAAATGGAACTTTCCTCACTGTTTTGGTGCCATTGACGAAAAACATGTTCAGATAGTTCCACCAGCTAATTCAAGCTCCTATTTTTATAATTATAAAGGCTTTCACAGTTTGGTGCTTATAGCTGTAGCAAATGCCAATTATGAAATATCTACTGTAATTTTGGGACATATGGAAGAATTTCCAATGGGTGTGAGGAGGGTATTAAATAACACAAAATATAAAAAACTGAAGTCTAGAACTCTAGAATGGAATGACAAAGAGAGAGGAAAAATAAAACTTACCGATTTGCAGCATGGTTTGTAAAATGCTCTTTTTTGACAAAAAACAAAGACATTTTGCCGATAATCAGAGCTTTACTAATAAGTAGGTATTCAATTTGGTTGTAGATTATTCCACCTTTATTGTTGCCCGGTGCTTTCCAAATTCACAGCCTGGATTACTATGTTTGAAAAAGTATTTTACTGATTACTAGATATTTTTTTGAAATATACTTTTTGTACGCTCCTCTTCAAAACTAGAAAGTTTTGAAGAGGAGCGTACAAAAGGGGAAAATAGAAATTAACAAACTGAGAAACAGAACTGGAGAAGAAACAACGAACAGAGATGAAATATTAAGAATAGTCGAAGAGTTCTACACAGAGTTATATAGATCAAGAAAAAAAGATAACAATACGGAACCTCCAATTACACTAAAAACTGGGGTATTAAACCAAGGATCAGATTTAATGCCCGATATAACAAAATCAGAAATCAAAGAAGCCCTGAAATAAATGAAAAATAATCGAACCCCGGGTGAAGATGGAATAGTATCAGAAGCACTAAAAATTGGAGGGGATGTATTACTTGAAAAAATTAAACAACTTTTCAATATCTGCCTTCACAGCGCCAATATTCCAACAGACTGGAACAACGCTACTATGATTCTATTACACAAAGCAGGAGACAAAGCAAATTTAGAGAATTACAGACCGATAAGCCTCCTCAGCCATATATATAAGTTGTTTACGCGAATACTAGTTAAGGGAATGGAAAGAAAATTAGAGACTTATCGACCAAGGGAACAGGCAGGATTCCGAAAAAGTTACGGAACAAATGACCATCTACAAAGTATAAAAACCCTAATAGAGAAAGCAGTGGAATACAATAAACCTCTAGTTCTAATATTTATCGATTTTCACAAAGCCTTTGACAGAGTTCAGCTAAGCAAAATATTACAGGCACTTAAAGAATGCAGGCTAGATTATAGATATACTAAATTATTATACAAAATATACCTGCAGGCAACAACCACTGTCAGATTACATACTGACAGTAATCGTATAAAAATAGAACGGGGGGTTAGACAAGGAGACCCAATGTCACCTAAACTTTTTAATATGGTGCTAGAACATGCTTTTAAGAATTTGGATTGGATGACAAAGGGAATAAAAATAGATGGAGAATATCTAAACAACTTACGTTTAGCCGATGATATACTTATAATAGCTGAAGATCTAGGTATGGCAAGAGAGATGGTACAGGAACTCGTTGTGGCTACAGAAAGTGTAGGTTTAAATATAAATATCTCGAAAACAAAAATCATGACCAATTTGGTACCCAACCAGAACATCACTATTGGTGGGAAAGAAATAGAACTCGTAGATAGATATAAATACCTGGGACATGAAATTATGATTGGCAGGGATAACCAGACTCATGAACTGGAGAGAAGAATCGGCCTTGGGTGGGCAGCATTTGGAAAACTGAGAGAAACTTTTAAAAGTGAGCTGCCCACATGCCTAAAGAGAAAGGTATTTGATCAGTGCGTCCTCCCAGTCTTGACGTACGGAGCAGAAACACTTACCTTAACAAAAGCAGCAGCTACCAAACTGAAAGTCACGCAGAGAAGAATGAAGCGGTCCATGTTAGGAATAACTCTGCGAGACAGAATAACCAACGAAGACATCAGGAGAAGAACCGGAGTGACTGACATCATCGAGAAGATAGCCAGACTAAAATGGAGATGGGCAGGACACATAGCCAGAATGACAGATGGGCGATGGACAAAGAGGTTATTGGAATGGAGGCCAAGGGAAGACAAGAGAAGCGTCGGTCGACCACCTACAAGATGGACTGACGATTTAAGAAGACTCAATAAAAACTGGATAAGAGCGGCACAAGATAGACGGGGTTGGAAACATGAGGAAGAGGCCTATGTTCAGCAGTGGACTCTTGAGACTGGATGATGATGAGATATTTTTTAATGCCTTCTTGTTTATTTAACTATCGCTCTGTAATACCGACTCTACCTACTTTACAAGTACAACTTTTCGGAATGATGTCATTGTATGAATATATTTCGAACACTATTATATGAATATTATATCCTTTCCATATTTTGTTGTGTTTAAAATATCCCTACACCACTGAAAACTCATACATTACTTAAACGATTCAATTTCTGATTTTTCTCATAGATTTATACAATTTAGCATAAAAGTTCTATAAAGAACAGGAAATATCGTAGACGATTTAGCGAAATCTTAACATATCACCTCTCCCAACAATTAAAATTCCTATTTTTTGACAGTTATTGCCCAGCTATTTACATAATTTTTAGAGAATTGCTTCGAAACGTGGATTATAATGCCGTTCGTATAAAAAATGGTCGCTGCTGGAAGAGATTTGTAAGATTTAGTTTGTTTTACAGTTACATAAGATTTTTTATTCACAGATTTACGATCATAGACAGATACAGATAGGTAGAATAATGGAAATAGTCTATTCCATCGATTTGTGACTATTTTGGATTTAATTTTAATGTTTTAAAGAAACTACCGAAGTGAAGACTGATAGAAGCAACTAAAAGTATATTCATGAAAATAATGAATACAATAAGAACACAGAATAGCAATAGAGAAAATAGAAAAGAGATGACGTTTAGAGACTAGTGTCTGATATCTACCATAAAAACTTTCGACAAGTCGCAAAGAGAAATTGCTATGAGATTGCCGCATTCAAGCCACTCAATTACCTCGCTCACAACATTCAATATAAAAAAAAATAGAAATAAAATTGTTGTTTGATAACCTTTTCAATCACTTTCCCCAAAAGTAGAAACAATGCTTATGGGTCTGTAATTGTCAGTTTTTGAGGAATCAACTTTTTTGTAGATTGGTAGTACTTTTGAGTATTTTAGTACTTGTAGTAAAAAATTGATTTATTTCGTCTGGACGTAGATCAGATTATACCGAACTGGATCTTGTTTCTTTCGAAATTATCTATTTTCCAGACGTTTCTAGGTTTTTACTGGAATTAGTAGTAAAATTACAGTAGGCTGACTTTCTAGCTCAATTGCAGACATTCTCTAAAAAGATAAACATTGTACAAATATATGCACCAACTGCCGACAAAGATGAGACCGAGATAGAGAGGTTCTACATGCAATTGAACGAAATCATAAGATCCACAAAAAAAGATGATATATTGTTGGTGATGGGAGATTTCAACGCCAAGGTTGGAAAAGGAAAAGTGGACGGATGCGTGGGGGAATTTGGCTTGGGAGAAAGAAATGAAAGAGGGGACAGACTTGTCGAATTCTGCCAAAGCGAGGAGATGTTAATAATGAATACAAATTTTAAATTACCTAAAAGAAGACTTTATACTTGGAAATCACCTGCGGATTCAGAAGACAACATTGTTCGAAACCAGATAGATTACATTTTAATAAAATCTAGATATAAAAACGCTATAAAGTCTCTGAGAACATACCCCGGAGCTGACATAAATTCACTATGTCAGACCATAATCCATTAGTAGGCCTAATGCAGATAAAATTGAAGAAGATCCAAAAACAAACAAATATACCACGGTTTGATGTCTCAAAGATAAAAGAAGAACCTATACGTCAGAGCTTAAAACAAAAAATAAATGATAACTTAAAGAAAATCAAACAAGACGTGATAAAAACAACAGATGTTAATGACAAATGGAACATGGTACAGGAAACTTTAATAAAGGCAGGAGAAAAGCTACTGCAGACAAAAATAAGAAAAAAACAGAGATGGATGACTTCAGAAATCTTAGATCTAATGGAGGAAAGAAGGAAACATAAAGGCAGGAGTAAAGCAAAATACAAGGAACTACAGAGATTGATAGGAAAGAAAATAAAAGAGGCCAAATCCACCTGGCTTGCTAATCAATGCAGTGAAATAGAGGCATATGCTAAACAGTATGATAGCTTTAACATGCATAAGAAAATAAAGGAAATGACAAATACACTGAGAAAAAAGAAAGATGCCCTTCTGAAAGACGCAAATGGAAAAATCATTATAGAAATTAAAGAGAAATTAAAAAAATGGAAGACATACATGACAGATCTGTTTGAGGATAATCGGCAAGAACCGGAAGAAATCGACAGCGAAACGGGGCCAGAGATCATAATAGAGGAAATCGAACAAGCAATACGAAACGCAAAAAACGGAAAAACTGTAGGTCCAGACGAAATACCTGCGGAACTACTGAAATGTCTAGACGATGAAACTCTACCTGTACTTCTGGACCTATTTAATGAAGTATATAAAACTGGAAAAATCTCACAGGAATGGTTGGTGTCCACCTTTGTAGCAATACCAAAAACAGTATATGCCAAAGATTGTTCAGACTATAGGACAATATCACTAATAAGCCATACCCTCAAAATATTTCTAAAGGTGATTCATGGAAGATTATATAGAAAACTAGAGGATGATATGGATGATACTCAGTTTGGGTTCCGCAAGGGACTGGGAACGAGAGAGGCATTGTTTGCTTTTAATGTCCTCTCTCAAAGATGCTTGGATATGAACCTAGATATTTATTCCTGTTTCATCGACTTCGAGAAGGCATTCGACAGGGTCCGACATGAAAAACTAATAGAAATACTGAGAAACAAAGATATAGACAGACGAGACTTACGAATCATTATCAATCTGTATTGGAATCAAAAGGCCAATATAAAGATAGAAGAACAAAAGTCCGAAAATATAGATATAAAGAGAGGAGTAAGACAGTGCTGTGTTCTGTCGCCATTACTGTTTAACGTGTACAGTGAAGCCATATTCCAGGAAGCGATAGCGGATCTGGGTGATGGAATCTCTGTAAACGGAAGAATAGTAAATAACATAAGATTCGCTGATGACACCGTTATAATGGCAGACACCCTGGAATCGCTACAAGAATTGGTAAATAGAATTAACGATTATTGCATTAGATACGGACTAAAAATAAATAAGAGAAAAACTAAATTCATGATTGTCTCAAAAACGCAACATGGAAATGAAAGATTAATGATAGAGCAAACCCAAATAGAAAAAGTAGAGACATATAAATATCTGGGAACCTGGGTTGATGACAAAAATGACCAAAGCAGAGAAATCAAAGACCGAATTGAAACTGCAAGGCAAGCATTTGTGAAAATGAAGACAATGCTTACCAACAGAGACCTTCAGTTGCATCTCAGATTGAGGGCTCTAAGATGTTACATATTTTCTATCTTACTATACGGAATGGAAGCTTGGACATTGAAGAAACAACACATAAGGAAAATAGAAGCGTTCGAAATGTGGTGTTACAGAAGAATATTAAAAATTCAGTGGGTTCAAAGGATTACCAATGCTGAGGTACTACGACGTCTAAATAAGGAGTTAGAAATTATAACCAGCATAAAAAGAAGAAAACTAGAATATTTGGGTCACATAACCAGAGGAGAAAAATATGAGCTGCTGAGAATTATTATGCAAGGAAGGATCCAAGGAAGAAGAAGCATAGGAAGAAGACGCATCTCCTGGCTGAAAAACTTTAGAGAATGGTTTAACTGTAGTTCACTACAACTTTTCAGAGCAGCAGCTAACAAAGTGACCATAGCCGTTATGATATCCAACCTCCGATAGGAGATGGAACTTTAAGAAGAAGACTTTTTAGCAATTTGTAATTGCCAACAAATCGGTATTCTTAGTGGCATCTGCAATGTGTTTAATAAGAGAAAGCTTTGATCTGTAAGACCCTTATTCGTTATTAAACCATTGCACGGGTGTTTTTCAGCAGTTTGTCGTGGAAAACAACTTTTTTTAGTGGAAAATGCTTTAATATTAAATTGTTATAAGTTTCGGTAAAAAAGACAGTCAAAAAATCAGGATCATTATTCAAATCATAGAAAAAGTCCATATTTGTACTAGCTAGTGCACGTTTAAGCTTCTGTAAACCCGAATCAGTAATAAACCGTTGAAATGTTTTATTAGTGCCAACAACTTTATGCTCAGCGTCAAAAAAATAAAAATTGAGCTCGTGAAAAAAGCTTTCTGGGATAAACAATTTCAATTTTGCAATAACTGTTAAGTGAAACTTCTTGAAATTTGTATAACTGAATATATGTGATATTGTCCCTATTATCAAACGAAATTAAAGTTTTTTGTACATTTTTAGAACAGATATTAATAATTTTCAAAAAATCGACTTTTGAAGCTCTTTTTGCAATAATTAAGCAAACAAACAAAACTGTTATCACCAAATGTATCATAAGCAGTTTTTAGATACTTGTATCAAAGAGTGTCACGAAAAAGGCTTTTTATTTTCTAATTTCTGTGGTCTCTCACTAATATTTACTTTTCAGGTATTTTTCAAGCATTTGATAACTTTTAAAACTTTAGACACACACACAAAAGCTAGAAACCTATCTAAAAAACTGCATACGGTTCTGTTCTCCCGTGTCTAATCACTGTCACCATTCAAAGAATTAATAAACCTATCACGCGAACAGGTGGAAATCGGCTAATTTATGGATCAGTTGTCGAAATAAAACTTTGAAGGATCCAACATTTCGTAACCGTTACATGATATTATTTTTATTACACCGCACGGCAGCAGTCAGTGGTGTCCTATCTGCTTTGACGTCATTCGATGGGTCTTCGAGCTTTCTTCACTTACGGTATGGGTGTGCCGAAAAATCAATTGTCTCTGCAATAAATCAATAACTATCTGCCGCTATTAGTCTACTTTTGTAGACACTAGCCTCGGGGATCTGTAAATACTGGAAATGGTGCCAAGTATGTCACGTGAAATGAATGTCACGCGTAAGATGTTCGATGGAATCGATAATTTCTTCTAAAAACAAACAGTAAACGAAATAAATATAAATTTAAGAGTCCACTAAAACACAATTTAAGAATCTACGCAAATATTGAATTTTTGCCAGAAAAAATGGGTGTTAGTGATACGTGGCAGTAAGGTACGTACAAGAAAGTTTTTTTGTTATTATTGCTTGTCAAATTTAACGTTATACTTGGCCGTTTTGAAATTAGGCATTAGGAACAGAATTCGTCCTTATTATTTATTGGCCCTTCGAAGTGCAAGGTACTTGTATAGTCTGCGACAAAGTTTTTTTTATTTTACTTATGTTTAAAGTTACTGTGTGTTGAAGAAATATCGTATTACAATCGATTTGACTTTTTAAATAATTATTGTTAAGTATTTTAAATTATAAACATGGATTTTCATTCAAAATTAAAAGGCAAAGTCTTGTCTGGACAAAGATGCGATGCAAAATCCGCATGTCAAATATTTTAAAAAAGTTCAAGAGCGTGCTTCCTTAGCAACGGGAGTAAGTATAGCCACTATAAAACGGATCTCTCGTGAAATGAAAACTATAGAAGAAGGTGCTTCTACATCATTTTCGACGCCTAACAAAAGAATGAGATCTTCCCCAAAATCCAACTTGAGCGATTTTGACAAAGGTTTACTTCGGTATAATAATAAATTATTATGTCACGGAAAAACGAGTTCCTACATTGCGACATATAACAAAAAAAATTAATGAAGACAATATTTATACAGGGTCGCATCAAACTTTAAGAAAAGTGATGAGAGATATGGGATGTCGATTGAAGAAAGCGAAGAATAACAGGAAAATCCTAATGGAAAAACCCGGTATACAAGTGCTCCAGAGGAAGTTTCTCAGAAATATTAAACAATATAGGGAAGCAATACCACCGAAGGTTTGCACAAGCCAGTGTCCAAAGGGCAAAGTCTGATTATTGTTCACTCCGGCGGCCAAATGGGGTTCATAAAAAACGCATGTTTGACATTTAAATCTGGTACGAAGTCTGGACATTATCATAGCGAAATGAACTATAATAACTATAAAAATGGATTCATGAAAAACTTATTCCTAATATACCAGCCGGGAAAGTTGATAAAGTTATACAGTTTAGTGCCTAAATACCGGATGTTGACAGCTATCCCAACGGGGCTGGTATTATTCTATTGTAAAGAAATAAACAACAGATTAAAAAATTGATGACTTACTAAAATGCTAAAATGCCGAAGATCCGAAGAATAAAAGTATATGACTATAATACAAAATATTACGACAACTCTAGTATGAAAATTAAGTAATAAATGTTTCGTCGGTATGTTTCAGGTATAAGATTAACTACTGTTCTTTTATTCTTATACAGTTTATTGTAACGCAAATGTAAAGCTTTCATCTCTGCCAATATTCCTCTTATAAAATTACAGAACGAGACATTTATAGAAGTGTTCGAAAAAACTGACGCTTCAACATGACTGAATGGTCAATATTAATGAGTCAAATAAAGTATAATTATTAGAAGAATTTTTTTACCAAGTAACAACAACAAAATATTTTGTATTTTGAGAAAAATTTCAGAAGGAAAAATTGAAACGTCAAAATAACATACAATATAGACAATTCATAGAAGTTCCATTAATCAATAAGGTCACTCTCTGTAAACTTGTAGTATGGAGTGTACCAACGAGGCGAAGAGACCGAACGCATTATGTATCTCTTTTCCTCCGAATGCGTTCTCACTTAATTTTCTACGCAAGTGGACCAATTTGTCAAGTATCACCTTAAATTTGACAAGCTGTACATTGCATGTTTATAATCTACTCTATACACAGATTAATAAGTAAATAGTCTGTAAGTAAATTAACGTACCGTAAGAAAAAGAAGGTACAGTCTAGTGACGGTTCTCTAAGTATTATTGCGGTGGGTCTTCTGGTCTACTCCCTTCAATCTTCTTTCGGCAAGTGGTTGGGTGAATAACTTATTTATCATTTCGTTGTTGTGATTAGTGATGCGATTTTTATATTTTATTTAATTATTGTTTATAATGTTCTTAAGTAGAGGGATGCCCAGATCATTGTGAAGTGTTTGGTTAGATACATACCATGGAGCTTTACATATCATACGGAGTATTTTGGATTGGAATGTTTGAAGTATCTTCGTATTTGAAGGTTTACTGCAGCCCCATAGTTCTATTCCATATGTCCAAACTGGTATGAGTATAGATTTGTACAGAAGCAGTTTATTTTTATGAGATAACTGAGACTTTTTGTTAAATAGCCAGTTCATATTTTTTAATTTAAGATCTAGTTATTTCCGTATAGTTTTAATGTGCATTGTCCATGTAAGTTTTTCATCCAGATGCAATCCCAAGTATGTGATAACTGGTTTTATGGGAATGGGAGTATTATTAATAGAAACCTGTAGATTTTATTGTTAAAGTAATTTGTACTGATATGCTGGCATTAACATTGATCTTTATTGTAATTGATTAACATTGAATAACATTTTTTAATTGGTCTGAATGATTTTGTATACTACATTTGTCATACTACAACTTTTTGTCATACTACATTAGGGTCGATATCCGCTGCCAAGATTCCCGTGTCATCGGGAAAAGTAGCTAAGAAGGTATTAGTTCAGGTTTATTAGTTATTAGGCATATCCCCAGGTATAAAGCCTCCACATTCCAGACTATTAACTTTTTTAATAGCGTAGTTAACCACGTATCTGATATGTTAAAAATGTCCAGTTTCTTCTGGACTCTTTCAACTTTGCAACCTTTCTTTCTTCATTAACCAAAAACTATTAAATAAATTGACTCGATCATTTTCAGATAATTTCGATTTACATTTTCTGTTACATCTATCGTTACATCCAGGTCATAATTCTTTCATTTTCGTTAATTTTTCAGTTTTACTAGTATATTCTTTGTCAGAGTTCCACAGTTTCTTCATTATCCAAACACTTCGATCCCTTTGTTTCTCCCTTCCCAGATTTTTCTTCTTTGGGTATTGTTTTTTCTTAACAGACGTATTTAATGATGAACTTATATCTTTGGTGCATGTAGAAATTACCGTTGTCGATGTATCTTGAGTATGTAATGCACTGTAAACATTTCGTACCTTATTTTTATGAGTCGTAAATGATATATGTAGGTGTTATTATTTTTGTTTGAAATTCTAAACTAGTATTTTCACGCGAGTTTTTAAGATTTAAGACATGCTCACTATGCTCAGCAGTTAATAATAAAGAATTTACTGCTTGTCTGTCATCTTCCTAATTAAAAGAGCCATGTAAATTGAATTGAATGTTATTTATAGTAATATTCCACTTCAATATTTTCCACATAAGAAGACCGCTTTGTAATTAAATGCTGGTAACTTTATTACTAGCGGACCAGATAAGCGGCGATATATTTTACACTACCTTTATGAATAACATTTTACTGCTCTGTTGTTTCAATCAGCACTGCTCAACAAGTTATCGTTTATTGGTTTTAATATTTTATTGCAATAGTACGAGTACGGAATATTTATTTAATCAGTGAGTTTATTACATGTTAATTTTTTTGTAATTTCGTATAATGTAGGTTTACTCAATAATCAAAGTTATTTCTTTACAAGAACATATTATTTGAAAAATAAGGAGTACCATATGTCATAATAATTGTAATCTCCTTTATACACACTTTAAAAATGTGCTTAGTAATGTGTTTCTTAAATCCACACAATCATTGAAAAATGATTCTTTCTTAAAAAATATCTTTCTGTTAACAACACTGTCATCGACAACGTAGATCAAATTCAAACGTCATCATATTTCTCTTCTGTTTATCGTTAAAAATTAATTGATGGTCGTGAGTTGTATTGGTGTTATTTAATAATTTAACACAATACATAATCAGCAAAAATCTTATTTAAAACATGCGAACGGTTTTTGTAATCACAATCAATGTAGTGTTTATGCTTGTTTAGCATTGGCTGTTAAATAATTTGTGTTCGATTGTTTCGTCTGTTGTACAACCCTCGTCCCTTTTTGGATGTAGTAGTTGTATATAAGTACCTATTTTTTATAGTAGTGTAGTGAAGCGGTACTTTAAAGCAAAATGAGTAATTTGGAAGAAAATAAATCACAGTTGAAACGTAGAGTGTTATCTCCAGAAGAACGGCGTTTAGTTCTAAAAGTCGAAAGTTATTTCAATTTGGAAAAAAATAATATGGGTCCATTGACATCTGTTATGGCAGTCCAGAAACGCACATGCAATGCTTTCTGTATCTCAGAGAGGACATTCCGAAGAAATAATATAGTATAATAAACATGAGTGAGGATAAAATATATAAAGTAAGCAAGACATCCAAAAACTTTAGATTTGCACCAGTCAATTAAACTTGCAATTAAAAATATTATATTGAATATGTATAAAGCCAAAGAACATGTAACAGTTAGTGCTGTGTTACAAAAAATAAAAAACAAGGAACTGCGTGATATTAGTTTAATACGTTTGTGAAGAGTGCTGAAACATTTAGGTTTTCGATATAAAAATACAAATAATAGACAAGTATTGTGTGATCTCTCTAATGTTGTTTCAAAACGGTGGCATTTTTTAAGAAAATACATAAACAATGAAACGTCTGATAGTCCGAGGCAAGTTGTATTTTTAGATGAAACTTGGATTTTCGCTAAAGGAAATATGTCAAAATTATCCTGGCAAGATGGCACCACGAAATGTTATTCTTCTAGTTGTTCCGGTAATTGTAAACGCTATATTATACTTCATGCTGGAAATGACGAGGGTTTTATTTCTGACGATAGTTTAATTTTTTCGTCCACAAAGAATACAGGTGATTACCATGGAAATATGGATGCAAATATTTTTGAAAAATGGTTTGAAGAAAATTTGTTAAAAAAATTGGAGCGACCATCCATAATAGTGTTGGATAATGCATCCTACCACTCAAGAGTAGAAAAAAGATTTCCTTCAAGCAGCTGGACAGAAGAAGAAATAAAGTTGCGGTTGACAGAAAAGAAAATTTATCACAGTGACATATTTTTAAAAGTCGATTTACTTCAAAGGTGTGGAGAGCACAAAATTCAAAAGAAATTTGTTACTGAACAAATGGCTCTTAAATATGGCCATGAAGTTCTTCGACTTCCGTCCTACCATTGCCACTATAATTCAATTGAGTTAGTTTGGGGTATAGCCAAAAATTTTTATGATAAACATGCATCCACAACAACAGATGACGCTAGCGTTCTTAGTTTATGGAAAAAATCGCTAGAACAAATAAAGGCAGAACAGTGGCAAAATTGTATTAGACATATGGAAGACATAACTTTTTTCCAGCAAGCGATTCAAAATTTGCACTTACAATGAGGTTATTTTGTTAAATAACTTTATATAGATAGGATAAAAGTAATTAAACCAAAATATAGGTTATAAAAAACATTATAAATACAGTTACAATGTTATTCATATCAGGTGTCGATATTAGATTATATGGTAGTGGTATTTAGAATTATTCTGTGTAGAGTTTTTTAAATTAATTCATTAAGTACTATTGGAGCAGTATAATATTGAAATATGATCTAAAAATAATCCCATCCAACGCTTGCACCCTTTATATTACAATCTTTCGCCACTTGTTAGATGAATATATTCGAAATAAACATATGTTGCAACTTAAGCAGGTTCATTATTCATCTTTCTTTCCAATGTAAACGATAACCACGTGTGAAAACTGTTATTGATGCGGTTTAAGATTATTTTTATTTTTTGCGCCTGTCTCTATGTCGTTTCGTGTCGTTAACTTGATAAATTTCCTGAGGGTTTTTTATATACTCCTTGCCGGCTTGGCGATCGGGCTGTGCTGCTGTTCCCCGTCATTGACACAAGTAATTAATTTTCCCCCTTAAACAGGGTGCGTCTAATGGGATTCTATAATTAATATTTAGTGGTGGTTGGTGTTAAGGCTGAATATTCCAAAGAAAAATATGATATGATTGTCAATATTATAATTGATATCACAATTAAAGAATCAGTCCTAAAGTGTGAATCATCTGCAAGATATTAACGATTTTTAGTTATGATAGTGCATTCAAAACCACCAAAGGTGAAAAAATACGACAAAGGATGAATTCCAGCAAATTATATGACAAACCTTGATGAAAACAAAGAAGAAATTCACCTTCGAATGGTGATCACAACTAGTAGAAGAAAAAGTAGCTAGAAGAAATTACAGGAAACATGAACCTGAGGATTCAAAAATACAAATTTTATTTGATATTGAGGCAAATTTAATGACACCAAAATACTCATTTAATTTTCACTCTCAAGGTTTTTGCAGTGGCGGCTTTTGGGGGTAGGCAGGATAGGCCGGGCCTACCCAATAATTTTAAGAGCTTTAAAATTGAAAAACATATATTTAAAAATTATGTTAATGCATGTAAATAACTTTTAAATGTTAAACCACTCAATACATTAGCGTCCGTTAAAACAACTAAGTTATTATATTACCACAGAAAGCATCGAATCGTATTCAGGCATTTTAAATATCATTAATAGGCCCGATCGCAACTGGCCGACCCAGCTCACATAAGATCCCCGTACAAAAAGCGTTTGAAAAGCAGCTTGCCAGACAACGATTTATATTGTCGTATTTATGCTTGCTGTTTAGGCACCAGACGATCGGGCCTACTATGACCATCGTTGTCACTTGTAACGTAATTATCGAATTGTAATATAAATTTTCTTTTAAATTATTATAAAAAAATATGTAACATAATCTATAATTGTAACATATTTTTAAACAAACAACACAATTGCAAACAAGTGCACGGTTGCCCGAATAAATCTTAAAAAATTCGTAAAATTCGAAGAAAAAAAAATCACATTTGCGTGATTTCTATATCGCCTGATTGTATGCAACTTATATAATGTGAGATTGTTTTATAACTGATACGTAAAAATAAATGAGTTTTTATGACGATTTACCAGGTTGCAGTAATAGTAATGTTGATAGTGAGTGTTTGGACATTGTTGTTTCACTATTGGAATCGCCATTATCTAGAAGAACTGAAATTGATAGAAAATAATTATTATGAATGAAAGGCCTACTCCAACATTGCGTATTGACCAAAAAGATGGGAAAAAGGTGCGTACTTTTAATTGCTCTTGGTATGATGTCTACAAATGGTTGTCTGGAAGTATTACGAAAAACAGACTATATTGTTGGCCGTGTTTGTTATTTTCTAATAAGAAATGTGTATAGAATTGTGAAGGATACTTTGATTTAAAAAATATGTCTGCCTCCTTAAAAAAACATTCCAGTTGCAAGGAACATTTAAGTAATTTCCTGTCCTTTAAGGATGTACAGAAAATTGCGTTTTCTGCTCGCGATTTGCTAGAGGAAAAATCAAAAATCGCAAAAATTAGATACAACGCAGAAGTTAAAATGAACAGAGACATAATTAAAAAATAAGTTAGGGGGGGGGGGTCATGACCCCGTGACCCCTCCCTCTGGATCCGTCAGTGATTACACATAGCTATGTAATTTGGTGACTCCAAAATTTTAACACACCAGCCGCCACTGGGTTTTTGTGTGAGTTCAAAAATGCCTTTTTGATTTTAGATATATTTTTAAAAAGAAAATGAAATAATTGAAATGTTTAAAAAACCAACTGATTGCCTTTCCTGTTCTGCTATCTCCTAATCTAGATAAAATTCCCTAACTATCCTTCCTATGGCTTACGGCTTTAAACCACGAGTACCAGTATATATAATCTATACCTTGTCCATGTATCTCACGATGTGAAACGGAAAATTCTTTGTACTTACAAATACTGAAAACTTCTTCTTAAAAGAAAATCATACGCCTAACAATGTTACCTCTTTTACTTTTTTGAATTTATTAATTTACTTTAAAATTCAAAACACCTTCTTCTTCTTCAAGTGCCATCTCCGCGGCGGAGGTCGGCAATCATCATAGCTATTCGGACTTTTGAGACGGCTGCTCTGAAAAGTTCATTTGATGTACATCCGTACCACTCTCTCAGTTTGCGCAGCCATGACATTCTACGCCTCCCTATGCTTCTCTTTCCTTGGATCTTTCCCTGCATAATCAGTTGGAGCAAGGTGTATTTCTCTCCACGTGTAATATGTCCGAGATATTCTAATTTTCTTGTTTTTATTGTATTTAAAATTTCCATTTCCTTGTTCATCCTTCCCAGAACCTCTTTGTTTGTGACGTGTTCTGTCCATGATATTTTCAGAATTCTTCTGTACACCCACAGCTCGAATGATTCCAGTTTTTTCATTAATGTCGTATTCAAGGTCCAAGATGAAGCCCAAGGTCAAAACACCAAAAATTATCAAATCCAAAAAATCAAATCGAAACCAACAATAAATATTTTTTTTTTGGAAAAAAGACCATTTACCAATAAAATATTTTATAATCCTTACTTTCTAATATCTTTTTATCTGCATCATCACAACATGCCATCTTTCTTTTTACCTTCCACGGTTACCTGTATTGTGAGCTTCTCAAGCCCATTTCTTCGACAGACGTTTCTTCCAAAATATGTAATTAGTTGTTCTATTATATGTGTCCGTAATCATTTCTTGATGTTCAGTTGTTCTAGTATTGACACATTTATTTTAAGAGCTCTCTAAGGAATTGTCAGCATACGTTTCCAGCAGAACATCTCCAACACACCAATGCTCTTTTTGTCGATTTCCTTGAGGGTCTAACAAATGCATATAGGAAAACTATGATTTTAGTCATGATCCAAGTCCCTAGACTGATTCCGTGGTTTCTCCAGATTTTAGTCAGCTTAGCCATTGCACTTTTTTTAATGATATTCTCTTTGTCAATCATTTTCCATCCACTCCTGAATGTAGGTCTCTCCCAATTGATTCCATCTTTCTCTATCTTGCACCAATCTAATCCACTGTTTGCCTGCCACTGCTCTTATGTCATCTACCCATCTTTTTTGAGGTCTTCCATGCTTCTTGTTGTCGTCTTTGGTCTCCATTCTAGAATTCTCCGTGTCCACCTGTTGTCATTATATCGGGCTACGTGACTTGCCCAGCGCCATTTCATTTTTGTAATTTCTTCCATAATATTCCTAATCTTCGTTCTACGTCTTATCTCGGTGTTTCTAATCTTGTCTCTTAGTGATATTCCAAGCATGATTCGTTCCATTGCCATTTGCGTTGTTACTGTTAAGGGCTACTGTCTTCAAGCCGTAAGTACAAACTGGTAGTATGCATGTGTTATACACCTTTTTGTTTAAATTTGCAAGAATGGAGGTGTTTTTCAAGACATATGCTAGCTTGCCGAAAGCGCCCCATGCCAGTTGTGTTCTTCTTTTAATTTCAGGATCTTGATTTGGTTTTCCCAGTTTGATAACATGACCTAGACATACATAATGTTCAACATTTTTTATGGTATGATTTTGTATTGTTATATTTGTCTGGTTTTGGCTCAGTATTTTTGTTTTGTTGTAGTTCATTTTTAAGCCTACCGCTCCTGAAACTGCATTCAATTGTTGTAACATATCATTTAGTTCCGGATATTATCCGCTATTAAAACTATGTCATCTACGAATCTCAAGTGGTTTAAGTATGATCCGTCGACGTTGATACCCTTATTGTTTCATTCTAGTTTCTTAAAAATGTCTTCTAGAGCAAGGGTAAATAGTTTGGGAGAGATTGTGTCTCCTTGTCTTACTCCCCGTTGTAGTCTTATGGGATTAGTTTTTATGCTTTCGTCCAGCTTTATCTGCATGGTGCCATTTTCATATATGTTTTTAATTATGTTAATGTATCTTGAATCTATACGTGCATTTTTTAGAGGTTCAAGCACTGCCCATAATTCGATGGAATCGAATGCTTTATGGAAATCGACGAAGGCCATATGAACTGGAACATTATACTCGGTGCATTTGTCCATCAGTGTTCTTACGGTGTGCAAGTGGTCTATGGTACTAAAATGTTTTCTGAATCCAGCCTGCTCGATAGGTTGATAGAAATTGAGCTTATGTGTTAGGCGAGTTAGAATGACTTCGGAGTTGTACCATTCTTGAGGAATCTTTCCTTCATCAATGACTTTATTAAATAAAATATTTAATACCTGTTCCATTTTTCTGCCATTAATTTTCAACATTTCAACTGTAATTTTATCCTCTCCCGGACATTTATTCGTTTTTAGTTGATTTAGGGCCATTCTTATTTCATAGTCGGTTATGTCCGGTATTTCTTCTGAGCCGGTGTTAATTATTGTTCGTTCAGTACGTCGTTGTTGTGGTTGTGTATGATATTATCAGGCTTGTTTCTTCAGTGCATCACCCGGTGTTAGTTATCATGGACCTCAGATACACTATACATTACAATATGGACCAGGAAAACGTAAATGATTAAGATTTAGTGAATGTTCAAAGATGGAAAACGCTCTGCTTATGTGGTTCATGCAAGGACGTTCTAAACCCATTCCTATATCTGGTTATAATCTCAATTTTATAAAAAGAAAATTAAAAAAAGATGATTTTCGTGCTAGTGTTGGGTGGTTGGATAAAGCTAAAAAGCAATTTAGTATCCGTCTGTTAACTATATCGAGGGAAAAATTGTCAAACAAAGAATCTGCAGTGCAGCCATTTTAAAAATCAAGTAGAAGAACTAGGTTTTTTTCCTGACCAAATCTACAATGCAGACGAGAATTGTCTGTTTTGGAGACTGTTGCCCAACAAAACATTCGTATCCTCTAAAGAAGCGAGCGCAACAGTAGAGTAAAGATAGAATTACATTTATGCCGTTTTTTAAATACTATTCATCATCATTATTCTGCCTTTACAAATCTGCGTGGGTTCTAGCCTAGTTAAGAATTTCTCTCCATTCGTCCCTATCAATCGCCTTCTTTCGCCAAGTACGTATTCCCATATTTCTCATGTCTACATCGATGTTATCAAGAAACCTTGTTCTGTTTCTTCATCTTCTTCTATGACCAATGAGTCTATTAAGGAGCGTTTTTCTAGCCATTTTGTTCCATTCGCATTACATGCCCTATCCACCTCAGACGTCCTATCTTAATATGTTTTAGGATATCTGGTTCCTGGAATACTCCATAAAGTTATAAGTTGTATCGTCTTCTCCACACTCCATTGTCATTCACTGCTCCACATATTCGCCTTTTTCTTACTTTTCTTTCGAAACATCCTAACATGTTTTCTGTACTTTATGTTAGAGTCCATGTCTCTGAACCATATGTTAGGACTGGGTGTATTATTGTTTTGTAGAGTTTTATTTGTGTAGTTCTCGATATAATTGTGGATTTAAGGAGGAAATTGAGCCCAAAATAGCATCTTTACCAATTGATTTGGTATTCCTAGCTCTTTCATTGCTTTGAACATTTTTCTTATATTCCCAGAGTCGTAGGCTGGTTTTTAGTCTACAATTTGTGATGAGTATTAATGTCATACTCCAGTATCCACAGGTTTCTTATCCATATTATTTCTGAGGATATTCTTGTCGCTCACGCATGGAGTTCCGTTTCACCTGACTCACAATCCAATCACTATGGAAAATAAACAACAGGCTTTTGGGAGTTAGTATAAATTATATTTTTTTCCGTGACCCATTGAAATATAGTTAAAAATAATTAGTTTCGCCAACACTTATCAAACAGCTATTTTTTTTTTCGCTAAAATGCATTAGGAGTTATTTTCATTATAGGGGCACAGATAAAAATAATTTCTTTCACCGACACTTTCAAAGTTATTATTTTCCGGGAAAAATTATTAAGAGTTATTTGCTTCATAGGTACTAGCGACATAAACCGTGTAGATGACAATCAACTAATTAAACAAAACTGCAAATCGAAAAGATGTATAAGGGGGCCCTTGAAAAATGGAGCTAGTTTGATACAGGCACAGGTAAAAAATCCTGGAGTTAGAAGATTTAACAAAATTTGAATTTTTGTCTGACCTAAACTACACTACCGAGCATAAAATTAGGGTCACCCCGTAATTTGAATTTATTTTAAAAATTAGGTACTATTCTATTTTAACTATTTTCGGTTATAACATAGTTTACTAACGAATTGCTTAAATAAAACAACGTTTTTGTCGTTTAAAGTTTATTAAAAATAATGGAAATGAAGAATTTTCCTTTGATATACTAAATATTGAAAAGGGACAATTTTAATTTGATGTGATTTTTGTTGAAAAAAAGAAATTTTAAGAACTCCAGTAGCGAGGATTCCCTCCTCTGGCAGTGATAACGGCTTGCAAACGAAGAGGCATGCTTTGGATCAGATTCTCGATCACATTCTGCGGAAGATTATTCCATTCTTGCACCAATATGTCGCGAAGCTCTCTCGAATTTCTGGGGGCCGGCACATGACTCCGTAAACGTCTCTTCATCTCATCCCAAACATGTTCTATGGGATTGATATCTGGACTGCGAGCAGGCCAAACAAATCATGTGATTTGAACCTCGTCAAGATACTCAGTAACTATCCTAGCCAGTGTGGGGCCGTGCATTATCATGCATAAATGTTGCGTCGTCTTCAAGAATAACCATAAATGGTAAAACATGGTCTTCCAGAATCTGTGTGAGATACCTATGTGCTGTCAATGTCCCATTCTCGATAAAGACTAACTCCGTACAAGCATCAAACGATATGCCTCCCTATGCCATAACTGACCCTCCACCAAATGGAAGAGGCTCGGCAACACATGCTTGAGCATATCTCTCGCCTGGACGTCGCCACACTCTTACACGTTTGTCTGAGCCCGAAGACAGAATCTTGATTCATCGGATAATAATAAACGACTCCAATCCTGCATTGTCCAAGCCAAGTGTTCTCGTGCAAAATTCAATCTGGCAATTCGGTGTTCACGGGAAAGCGGCGGTCCAGTTACTCTAGTTCGAGAAGATAAACCAGCAGCATGAAGTCGTCTCCTAACTGTCCATTCACTTATGTTTACATTTCTCACTTCTTGCAGATGATTTCGAAAAGAAACTGCCGTGACCGTTCGGTTTCTCAAAGCACTAGAAACGACAAAGCGGTCATCTCTAGCTGTTGTAATCCTGCCTCGACCTGAACCAGGTCTTCGAGTAAGCAGACCGGTCTCTTCGTACCGTTGCCATACTCGTTGCACACTCGAGGGACTTACACCAACGTTTCTCACAATTTTTCGCTGACTGTGGCCATCTTCTAACGCCGCCACAATTCTTGCCGTCACGACAGAATTTATGCTCATTGCAATACACTGACAGGGATAACAATACACAAACAATTTACAACTGACGTTAAAACCATAGAAACAAAAACTGTGCTGATAACGGTTATTATAATTAGGCTAAGGGGCCCTTTTTATCTCAAACGCTTGTCGAAACAACAACGACAACAATTTTTTTTTCAAGAAATCCATTAGTAAACTATGTTACAACTGAAAATAGTTAAAACAGAATAATAATTTCTAAAATAAATTCAAATTACGGGGTGACCCTAATTTTATGCTCGGTAGTGTAGTTTAGATCCAAGTTCGTCAATTTCTTGTTAGCATTTTTGAATCTGCACATAATTTCTAACCGTACTATATTTTATTACATCAGTAAATGTAGAATCAAATTATTTCACAACAAATCCCACCTCCGAAATATCAAAATCGTAAACATTTTCATCAAAACTAAACCTCTAGCATTATAAATGTCTTCTACAAAGTATCTTTATTTTTATAACTCGTATATCTCTGGCACCGGTTCAAATTACCAGATGATTTTGAACTGGGGCAACTCGAGAATATTTCGAGTTCCAAATGAGTTCGAATACTTTTTAATTCAAAAAGCGTATCCACCAGAAAGTTTTTGAAGTCGGATTCTAGGCTACATAAATATGTTATTTAATGTATATGACCCAAATTTGTCTATTCCGCAGATCAGAAATATTGCTATAAGAATTAGTAAAGATAGAGAAGAATGCTTGAAAATGATATTCAAATTTATATATCTCTATTTCATTCTATTCCATTTATATATACTGATGGCCAAAAAAATGCAACACCTACATAGGACATACTTACATTATAATATTCTTACTATTTAATAAGATTATAAACCAATTTCCAACGTCATTTTTGGCAAAAAATTAATAATAAGTGGCTCCTCCTTGATTTGTCATGCACTCAGTTACTCATCCAGATTCTTCTTATGGCATGCCACAGGTCTCCTAAGTTTGTTGGAAGACATTGCAATTGATTTAGGTTTCGACCTACCATATCCCACACATGTTTGAAGGGTGACAAATCAGCTGATCTTGATGGCCACTCCAAAGTGGCCACTCTATACCAGATTCTGTAGTCTCGGGATAATTAATAAGGGTCTAATCACCTTCAAATAAGCTGAACGCTCTGTAGAGGGCTTCGAATATAACAATCGAGAGCTTCTCTACCCAAGTTCATTTAAAGGGTATGGACTTGTAGAATATTTCTCTTCTGATGACTTGTCTTGAGAAAGACAAGATATTTCTTGTCAACAATATACTAAGTCGAAAATAAACTATGACAAAAATATACTACGTCGAAATAAAACATCAGGTTGCAGTTGAATAAAACTCTTAGACACAGAGTATAAATTGGAACAGCATGAAGTAGAGCCCCTAGAGTACTAGACCCTAGGAGAGCCCGTTAGGGACTAAATTGGAATGAACAATTTGTACCCGTTTACGCTCGTTTGATCCTCTTCAGGCTTTCGTTGAATGTGTTGAGAAGGCAAAAGCAAAACAGTCCGAAAACCCACTGGGGCGTTAGCGTTCTTCTTTTTCTTCTGGTAGAACATCTTGGAAGCTGTTGAGATGGAATCACTATTCGAATCAGAGGCGAAAGGCTTGTCTGGATTGTGATGTTCTTTCCAGAGAGAGTGTGTGTGTTTTTTGAGCTAGACGCGACAGAGTCGGGTCTCTTGTTACTATTGTTCCTGTGTCATTTTCGAGCTTGTACTCGACCGCAAAACCAGTGTATTGCACTGTAATCTTGCGATTTAACTTGTCGCATTTTATCCAGTGTGAATGTGTGTGTGTTTAACCCAACAGTGATGGACGCTACCATTTCGATGTTACTTGGCTCCGTCAAATCACCTAGATTTTCCACGTCCGATCACAGACCCCGTGTTAAGTAATGGGGGCTGCGGTCGGCCGGGGGTCCCAGTGATGAGGATGCTTCAGTAGCAGAAAGAGGACCCCTTTCACTGTTGGATTAGTGTGAGTGTGATTTGTGTGAATATGTTTGTTGAATTGTGCGAATCTGAGTCGGCAGAGGCTAAAACCGTGTTCTCTAGTTACCATTATTCCTGCAAGCCGTTTTTGTGATTGTGACCAACTTCAGAACTAGTGTATTGCACTATAATTCTGTTATTGGTCGCTTTCGCTAACGGCTAAGGCCTAGTCGGAGTTCGATAGACGGTTCCAGCAACTGCCGGCTTAGGTGAGAAAATAGTTGCGGCGATTTTCTCAGGGACGGACAGGTATCGTTGAGTAGTGAGATTGGGAAACCACAAAAAACCAATCTCCCCCTGTCCGGGGTATGGAAAAGGAATTGGAAGTTAAAGGTGGGTTCTATAAGCTATTGCAGTAGCTTCGAGGATATCAGCGTATTCCTCCGGAATTTCGTCAATGCATGCCTGTATTAGAATGGACGGGACGTGAAGTTTTTTGTTTTTGGGCTTAAAGGATTTTACGTAACCACGGAAAGAGCAGGAGCTTTTTAGGGTGTCTTGGGTGTTGGATGGGAGGCCGTTTATGGTTCTGAGAGTAAAGTTCCCGTTAAAAGATTTTATTCTCTCGATTATTGGAGTAACATTTGCTGTATCATGGATTTCACGGGATGGGAAAACCAACGTTTTCTGCAAGCACTACGCAGAATACTGAGCTCCGAAGCGATCAGCTTTTTCTTTTGATAGTCTTTAAAAAGGCAATATAAGTTAGACTTATACTCTATAACGGGTCAAATGAATGCTTTATAAGTGTGAATGAGAGTTTTTGTATGTGTTTTTCCAAAAGTCCCTGTAAGTGGTACTACGAGTCGGGCTCGATTTCTGACCCTATCTAAAGTTGCCTTTAGATCAGGTTCCCAGCTGAGTGTCCTATTGAATAGGACGTCCAGATAGCAAGCTGTTAGGCTGGTAGCGAGCCTTTGTCCCATCAGATACATGGGAAATTGATCATCGCTGATGCGAATATTTCCGGAAGATGTTTTAGGACTGCGGAACATAATTGTTTGTGTTTTTGCAGCGTTTAAAATATCTCTTTACTTATTGCACCATTCCTCGATACCGTTTAAAAGAGTTTGTGCTCTTCTAAAGGTTCTCTCTGGAAAATAGCCCTTTGCTGTGGTGAGGAGGGCAGTGTCATCTGCATAGAGGTACAGCTGGGTGTTTGGTATGTTTTGATTGGAAATGTTACTGTTGTATATAATATACAATAGGAGTGCTAGCACTAAACCTTGGGGAACTCCAACACGTGGAGTGAATAGGGTTGATAATTGATTGCTTATTTTCACTTTGACAGTTCGATTAATAAGGTAAGAAAGTATGATTTTTATAAATTGTAGGGGTTGGCTGACCTGAAAATCGCCTATATTTATATGTGCTGTTCAAGCGATAAATAAGGATTTCCAGGCCAATAGCCAATAGGAAAATTCGAGGCGGTGCGATGCGCATCGGAGTGCGTACTAGTCCAGAGACTATTGCACTCGATGACACATTTGAGGGCATGAACTCCATGGTTTCACGGGCAATGAGTTCTTGCGTTATCCTGTTGAAAGATCGCATTTTTAATGGTTTGTAGTTAGAGCTGGAGAGTGTGGATTTTTAACAGCTTCCTCTCTCACCTCGAAAACGTGTTACCCTTATGTGTCCATCAGAGCCACCCAAACAAAACCAAGATTTATCACTGAAGTAGACAAAGTTCCATTGCCATTCCAGTTTTGCCTAGCTCTGTACCATTCTAAGCATCAAGCCTTATGTTGTGGTGTCAAAAGTAGCACCAAAAGCGGACAGTAAACTCTCAGTTCCATTCCAAGTAATCTTCGTTTAACTTTTCTTCATGAGACTACCCTTCCTGTAGCTGCAACTAAATCATCTTTTACTTGATGTACATTATCCAGTTTATTTCTGAGAGGAAGGAGTCTAAGATGGAATATTCTAGGACGTCCAGACCATTCACAACACCGATAAGTCTCATCATTGGCTTCCTCCAAACTCTTAACACTATTGATGGATTAGCTTCAACTCATTTAATTTCTATTTATTTAATATTGTTCTGAAGCTATTTTCTTGTGGCATTTTAAATTAATTTATATTTAAATGGGAATAAGCCACAACTAAAGGTTAAAATACGTTTATTGACGTTTCAATTTCCACTTCGGAAATCGTTCTCAAAATACAAACATTAGAACGATTTCCGAAGTGGAAATTGAAACGTCAATAAACGTATTTTAACCTTTAGTTGTGGCTTATTCCCATTTAAATATAAATTAATTCTATTTATTTGTTTTCTTCCACTCATTCTGAGGCTTGTTGGATTTGTTGAGCTCCATAATAGCTCTTTCTACGTCGCATCGCTAGATTTTTTGTATCATATCCTAAAATAAATTTAACATTTATTATAATTTTTGAATATGTATATATTTTTAGTATATTTGTTTCCCCGTATTTGTATTGATCGTCCTATATCTACCCTTTGTATAGTCACTTCCAAGACCCCGTATGTACCGACAACACGTTACATTAATTTTCACCAGCCATTATATCAATTTCTATTCTATAACACCCAATTCACGGCAAAATGATAAAGAAAAGTCCCAATTTCGTGAAAGAAAGCAATTTGGCAGCTCCTCCAGTGCCTTTACGGCCGTAGAATGGAGGCAGCCGTGTTGGTGCCAAAATCAATAATTCTTCCATCGATTTGTTCCCGTCATGCATGGCACGCACTTGCAATGGCCTCGAGTAGGTGTGGAGGACGTAAGATATAGCTATACGCAAAAAATCTATTCATTATGATTATCACCTGTCTGTCGTTGTAATGGCATTCCTCGTTCTTTTCTGATTGATCGCGAAACAACTTTTTTGTGCTGAGTGAAATGTTAGACTGTTAGACCATCGAGGTGTGGGCTTTGATTATCTACCTTTATTGTTTCGAGTGAGTGGCGGAAACTAAACAATTTTTTCTAAAAGTTTCACATAAACTTTTCAAAAATGATTACATTGCTTAACAATGTAATTAATATATATTTTTGCTTGGTGAAACGAATAATCAGCATGAAATTGTTCAATCGGCTATTGATTAAAGTTTACATGTTGATTTTTAGTAAGACATATTTTCAGTTTTGGAAAATTTCGTTTTTTGTTAAATAGTAGTTTATGACCGTCGTAGATAATTTGATATTTTAAAGTTCCATATTGTTTATGTTTCATCTTCATTATATTTCTGTTGGTTATGTAGCCCACACGAAGAAGATTTATTCTTCTTCTTTATGTGCCTATCTGTTACGATTGTTGGCGATCATCATGGCAATCTTTATCTTATCTGCAGCAGCGCGGAAAAGCTGCACAGATGTTGTATTGAACCAGATTCTGAGGTTCTTTAACCAAGATGTTCTTCTTCTTCCTGTACCTCGTTTTCCAAAAATTTTTCCTTCCAGGATGGCTTGAAGGATAGCATATCTGGATTCATTTCGCATAATGTCCGAAGAATTGCAACTTTCGAGATTTAATGGTCAGTACCTCTCGGTTCTTATTCATTCTTGTGAGGACCTTCTGTCAGTCCACGGGATCTTAAATATTCTCCGATATAGCCAAATCTCAAATGCTTCCAGTTTTCTGCACATATTTTCGTTCAAGGTCCACGATTCAACACAAAAAAGGACAGAGAAGACGTAGCATCGCAGCATTCTTACTTTTGTATAAAGAGAGAAGTTGTGACTCTTGAAGAAGGCCCCCATCTAATTGTAGGTGGATCTAGCTTTTACGATGCGTGCTCTAATCTGATGGTTGTTGGTCCATTCTTCATTTATTATGGTGCCGAGGTAGTTGTAGTGCGTCACTCTTTCTACAGGGGATTGGTTGACGTAGAGTTGACCTTCTGTTATCCTTTTCTTGCTAATTATCATAAGCTTTGTCTTCTTAACGTTTATATTGAGTCCATATTATTGACTGTAATTCGTGATTTTGTTCATAAGAACTTGTAGGTCTTCTAAGTTGTCCGCAAATACTATGGTGTCATCTGCATATCTGATGTTGTTTAGCCGGTAACTATTTAGTAGAATACCTTTTTCAGTTTCGTTCAAAGCTTCGATAAATATTCTTTCAGAGTACAGATTGAAGATTAGAGGAGACAAAATACAGCCTTGCCTCACTCCACGCATGATTTTCACATAGTCAGTGTGTTCACCTTCAACTCTGAGATTTACTGTCTGATTTCAGTAAAGATTTCTAATTATTTTCAGATCTTGGTTGTTAATTCCTGCTTCTTTTAGTATTTGCATCATCGCAGTTGACGTCTCTGCATCTCTGGAATAAGACTTGTACTGAGAACAAAGCCTTTCTAGTACCAACAGCATTTGTTAACCAGAACTGGTTGGAGGAAATTTGACTTTCACACAGCTCTTATGAATTATCTTTAGGAACAATTTTAGGAGATGACTCATGAGTAGACTTCGGCAAATATGCAAATAAAAATGTAGAAAATATGCGCATAAATATGCACGTGTTTACCCGAAAATATGCAAATATTTTACAAAATATGCATACAAATAAATAAAAAAATCGTAAAATAGTAACAATTTTATTAAAAAAAAAAGTGTACATAACTAAATATTTCCTACTATTCATTAAGATTTACATTTATTTGAAGTAACTACATCATTTTTAAATATGAATAAACTTATTTAGAATTATGGTAACAATAAATGACCAAGTGGTGTTCAAAATTTTCTAACAAAAACTTGTGGCTTCTGTCTGAGTACATATATTTATATATGGAAAAACTTCGTTCAACATCAACTGATGTAACGGGAGCATTTTTCAAACTAACCAAAACATTTGGTTCTAAATTAATTGTTTCCGAAATATTTCCAGCTAGAACACTGACTACTTCAGAAAGAATATGGTAACCTTTATTTTTTTCCATAGTAGCTTCAAATTTTTTTAAAATATCTTTTCCAATATTACCTCTAACGTTCCGACAACATGACGCAAATTCTTTTATTAATGCTGTACTTTCGAACAATGACAGTTTTGGTGATTCTAACTGAGTAATTGCTTTTGAACAAAACTAAAATTTGATTTTATAAATGAAAGTTCTTGTTGAAGCAAGTTACTCTGAAAGTTTGTTTAGAATCCAAAAGAGATTGGGAACTTTCATCTGTTAACGTATCAATTATGTTCTTTATTTTAACAAAATGATCTGCATAAAAATTAGCTGCTTCTAACCATGTTCCCCATCGCGTTAAAATAGGTTGTGGTGGAAGAGGAATGTTAGGTAGCATTTCTTTATAAAGTTGAATTCTTATAGGAGATTTAAGAAATACTTTTTTGACACTGGATATCATGGTATTTACAAGAGGAAACTTTTTTCGTATATCCTCTGCAACTCTGTTTAATCCATGCGCTACACAAGTAACATGTATTAAATCTGGGAAAAATATTTTTAAATTTTGTCCTGCTTTCACCATATAAGGAGCAGCATCCGATAAAATAAGCAGTAATTTATTAGAAGGAATAGTTGTCGGAAGAAAAAAAGTTGCTAATGTTTCTTGTATAAAACGCGAAATTGTTAAAGCATTTGTTTTCTCAAGTTGCTAGCATGAAATAAGATGAGATTTTGGTAAGGTATCTTCTTTAAGAACACCAATCAATAAATGAGCAATATACTTTCCTGAGGAATCAGTGGTTTCGTCTACAGATATGTAAAAATAATTATCTGCAATTTCTTCCTTAATATTAATTAACACCGACGAGTATAGCCCGTTCACATTATTTCTTCTTAGAGACCGATCACTTGGAACATTAAGTTTGCAATATTTTTTTAGAAACGAACTAAAATTTACATTTGCTAATTTTGAAAGCGGTATGTTTGCAGACACTAATGCGCGACACAAGTCTTCATTAAAAGTTTCTTGCTCATCTAATTTTTTTGAAGTAGATTGGAAACATTTAGCCATTGAAGTTTGATGTTTTCCTCCTATTTTTCCTTTTTTTGCAATGTGTGAAGCAGTTCTCACATGTTGGTCTATCTGAAATTTCTTCTCACATGCTATCTATAAATAAAAATAAAAACCTTTATTTTAACCCAACCTTTAAAATATAAAAATATACAAGGTGTTTTTGGTTAATCAAATAACTGGTTTGGAAAAGAAACACTCGCTAAGTGTTTTAAATGCAGTATTAATCCACAAATTAGTTTTTGTTACTAACCATTAGTACATCATATAACTTATTTTAAAATTCAACAAAAGTTTTTTTTTTGTTAATTCAATTACAATAAAAATAATTGTGTTTTAGAATAGCTGACTTCATAAAAAAAAGTAAAGGTGAAAAATTTTTCTAAATACACACCATTGTATTGTACCATGGACAATTTTTTCTCACTAAAGTAAGCTATTTTTCATTTAAAAACAACCTACGAGTACTAAATTTCAAGTAAATACGTTTATTGGTTTTAAAGTTATTGTTGTTATTAACTAAAAGAATTTAATTTTTTTTAATTTTAACACCCTGTATCTCGAAAAGTAAATAAGTTTGACCCCTCATTAACTATATCGTTTTGTTCAATTTTTCGAGAAGTATCTACAGTCAAACGTTGTAAGTGTCATTTGGAAACACCCTGTATGTATGAAATATTAGATATTTAATTGAAAATATTAGATACTTACAATTTTGCCACAGACTGAACAGTAGATTTTTCCCATATCCATAGACAGCTCTTTATAAGGTTTAATCCAAGTTGAAGCACTGGTTGTTTTAGGCATTATAAAATCACGATCTTCCTTTTTGTTACGCACAACGAGTGTTTACGCTTTGAATATCAAAACAAAAATGATTTACAAATCTGAGCATCAAATTAGAAATGTTTAGGTACCTAATTCAATAAACTGGGAGATTTTGGAAAATCCCTAAATTAGGAATAAAACTATTAGCCGTTTACCTGCTGTTAAGATACAATAAATTGTAGATAGATTTGGAGATTAGATCATAAAATGCAAATGAGCGAACCCTTAGCGAATATCCAATAACTGAATGCCTCAGTGACCGAGACTTTCTAAGAATGTTGAGGGCTACTTAAATTGATCTTCTTTGAAATTGTAAATGTTTTGTACCTGTAGAGATTACGTACTTAGATCATTTCTTGATTAAAATGACTACAAAATTTTATACAAGAATTGAAATAAATTGGTATGTTTAAAAATTTTCAAATACAGTATAAAAATCTGAACTTTTATGCACTTTATGCAAACTTTTATACAAATATGCCAAAATATGAAATATTTGCATAAAATATGCACAATATGCAAAATATGCAATATGCATATTTGCCGAAGTCTAGCTAATCTATATATAAACAGAGTGGGTCAGCTTTTGATATATTAACTCTTTTAAATGTAGTCTTTACTAACAGTCCATATAAAATGAATCGGAAATCATACTGAATGATATAGTTACCAACTCATAAATAAAGGTAAACATTTTTTTTCGCGGTATAAATAACACATTCTAATCCGAAAGTTATGAAACGATAAGCAACTGCGACAAAGAATACACGATACAAAAAAATCGAGGACATAAAAATATGTTAATTACACATATATAGTGAGCTTGATTTGTGGGATATTAATATTCATCAGTGAATATGTATATTTAAATTTATTTATACTACCAAAGTGAGGTTAGGAAAGGTATAAACTGCATAAATTACTACCAATGCGCATAGACGGGTCGAAACGTATAAATTAATGGGAATTTTAATTTTTTGGTTGTTTTAACTATGTTAGCAATGTTTTTAGTCTACAATTTTGACCATAAATAACAAGTTGATTTATTCTTAGAGATAAGAAGTCTTTTTCCTTCCAGGGTTTGTTGTTAAAAGCGTGCCCAAGCACAACAGAATAGAATAGAACAGAAATATGCTTTATAATCACTGAAAATTGTACAATTTTGCGGACAAAGCTTTCAAAAAGTCAAAAAAATAAGAATAAGAATTAAAATTTACTAAAATTATATAAATCATCAATATCACAAAATAAAAGATAATAAAATACACAATCCATTGCAAAATTAGTTATTCGTTAAGAAATTCTTCCACTGAATAAGATGGCTTTTGTCAATTTACGGAACTTAAGGAAAGAAGTTGTAGATTTAAGTTGAAAATGGAGATGGTTGTATAATTTTTTGCCGAATATAATATAGATTTCTTTACTAACTCAGTGGACGGGATCGGTAAATACTCACCAAAGGTTGAATTTCTGGCGGAGTAGTCATGATTAGGTCTTGCTGGAAAAATATGTAGGTGTTTACGAATTAAGCAAACAGTTTCTAGAATATATAAAGAGGGAAGAGTTAAAATCCCCGTGATTTTTAAAGTAGCTTCTGCAATGTGTTATTCTACTGAGACCAAAAAGATACCGTATTGCTCTTTTTTGTATTTAAAAATAACATCAGATTGGGCAGCTGTACTAGAACCTAAAAAAGAAAGGCCATATCGAAGATGAGACTCGAACAAAGAAAAATATGTTATTTTGGGAGATGCTAAATTTATTTTCTTCGAAACAGATCTTATTGCATAGCAGGCTGAGGCTAGTTTGTTACTTAACAAATCGATATGAAGGGACCATTTAAGGTTGCTGTCATAAAAATAAATACCAAGAAATTTTACAGAATCAACGAAACTGATCTGGCTGTTATTAAGAAGCAAGGGTTGAATGCTACTGCCTTATTCACGTTAAAAGAGAGTTAATTATAGTTTATTTTTATGAACGAGAGAGTAATTAGCATAATTTTAACTGGTAGCTCCGACCACTCCATGGGCGTGCTCAAGATTAATTGAAAAATTACTTTGAATAATTGTAAAAAATAAATGAATTATTTCAGTGTTATAAAGTGTTATGTGTATGTAAACAAAAGTGACCTCTTTTATCACACACTATATTAGAACTGACTGGCCTACATTAAAAAGGGTTTTAAAAAATTCACATTTTTTTTAATTTTTAAAAATTACAAAAGAGAAAAAGAGTTTTTAAAACCGTCGAAGGTATGTTAAATAGATGAATAAAAATATTAATATAAAACTTACAGCTACTTGTTACAAATCCAAATCAGATTCAGAAGATGAACTTTCAGAACCAAGATTTATAATAACTGGCTCGATCATTTTATCAGTAATATTGTCCAGCTTCCACATTTTTTCCTCTTCTTTAATAGTGTGATTTATTGCCTTTTCCCAGTTTTCAGGTTTTACATTATTTACGGCCTCCAAAAACAACTGTTTAACATCGTGAATTTTAAAAGTGGTATTTTTTCTTGAAACTTCACTCTTTATCTGTGCCCATACCAGTTTAATCGGGTTTAATTCACAATGATATGGTGGGGATCTAAGTACTGTCATTCCACGATTTTTGGCAATTTCATCAATTTCGTATTTTTTAAATTTTTCTTTATGAAGAGCACACAACGAATAAAGTTCCTTTCTTATAGATCCGGGATGGTTCGTAATATTTTTTGAACTCAGCCAATTCTGCAAGTCTTTTTTTAACCACTTGGTTGTGGGCAGTCCTTCTATAAGTCTGGAGTGATAACTTGCATTATCCATTACTATTACACAGTTCTTAGGAAGAAGATCTATCATTTGTTCGAACCATTCTTGAAAGACATCAGCGTTCATGTCTTCATGGTAGTTACCGGTACGAGTTGATTCAAAAGTTAATAAACCACCTTCAACAAAACCGTCTGAACTGCCAATGTGTACTATTATCAGCCTGCGTCCCTTTCCTGATGGTGGGTTTAAACCAGTAGATAAGTTATTTACAAAAGCGTGCCTTTGACTTGTAACAGTTTCATCCTGCCAAAATTTATTTGGTGTATGACCCTCGTTGATCCATGTTTCATCAAGATAAAATATTTTTCTTTTTTGGTTTCTCATTTCCTTTATGGTTCTTAGAAAATGTTTTCTCCATATGACAATATCGCTTCTTTCTAATAAAATAGACTTTCTGGCATTCTTTTTCCAGCGGAAGCCTATTTCTTTTAAAAGTTTCCATAACGTACTTCGACTCATTTCTGGGTAATCCTTATCATCTCGAACTGAGACAAGAACTTTATCCAATGTTGGAAATTCCTGTCTAAAGAAGAATTCATGCACTTTCCGTCGAAGTCCTTCTTTAAAATGATATTCTATTTGAAATTTTGGTTTCCCTGGAGCATTACGTAGCATTTGAAAACTACCACATTTCTCTTCTTTAACAACTCTGAAAATCGTAGATTTCCCAACACCAAGTGTACTGCTAACTAACTCAACGGTCTCGATCAACACTTTCACATAAACGTTTGTCTGTAAATGATTTAAAACAATTAAATATTAATGTTTTTTCATTAACTGTTAGAGGACCAATTTTTCGGCGTTTACACGGCACTTCCAAATTTTCCATAACACTAGTATACACAATAAACTGCACCTCGCAACTGCAGTACCTACTTTTAGTGAACTGTTAAGAATTTTGAATACGCCACTTGGACCTTCCTACAAAATGGAAAAACCCACTATCACATTTTCTGTGGAATAAGTTTAGAAGGTAATTATCTAGTCAATTACTGTCGTAGATTCCTGGAATTAAAGAATTAAATGTTTGATTGTTGAAACCCTTACTTCGTGGAATGCACTCATTTCAGATAAAATAAAACGTTTTATTTTATCTAAAGAATTAAACTTTATTTTGCAAATAGGTAGGTACTTATTAAACTTTTATTGGTTATATAATATAACCAATAAAATAAACATCTTACATTTCTTGCAAATTCATTAGTACCTGTTAACCTCCATCACTCCGACACTGGCAACCTTATTTAGGGATTAGTAATCCTCACAACTATTGTATTCTATTCTGCTCCAACCTTTATACCTGGTGGTCATACTCAATTTAAAATTGTTTTCCTATATACTTTTGTAAACTTGTTGACAAATATCTGTTTTTCATTGAGTCACCCGTATCAACAGTTTAGGGATTTGCATACATAATTTATTGTTTTATTACTCTCTCATACATAAAAATACACTATAGAATCGGATCAGGTTTTTATTTTATGAAGTTATAGTTGTATAAGGAGTTGCAATATTAGAGTTCCTCCAGGTAATACTGGTATCGTCAGCAAAAAGAAAAAATTTTTCACCGATTTTTAAGTTGATTTATAAAGATAAGGAGACGTAGAGGACCCAATACTGAACCTTGTGGTACTCCACATACAATGCTTTTGTGACTGGAGTCAGTATCATTTGCTCTAACTAGTTGTTTCCTATTATTCAAGTAAGACTGGAACCAATTCAAAAAAATACCTCGAATTCCGTAGAAATTTAGTTTTTTTATCAAAATGTGATTTACACAATCAAAAGCTTTGGCATAGTCACAAAAAACAGTGGCAGTGTAAAAATTATTGTTTAGTGCTTGATAGATTTCATGTAGTACAGAAAACATAGCATCACTGGTACATTTATTGGATAAAAAGCCGAACTGACTGTGATAAAATGTTGTTTTCAACTAGAAAGGACATAAGTCGGGCTTTTATAAGTCTCTCAATAATTTTGGATAGGACCGGTAGTAAGACAATAGGTCTATAGTTTTCTAGTCTATAGATTTTTCACCACCCTTATGAAGAGGAATAATAATGGTTGTCTTTATGCACTCTGGAAATATACCTTTTTCAAAGAAATCGTTAATTAGTGAGACAAGGACTTCCAACACATTTTTTGGGAGATTTCAGAAAATTTTTATCATCAGTACTACAAGAAGATTTGCTTTTGATACTACTGATTGTTTGGATCAGTTCAGATTTATCAACCGATCTTATAAAAAATGAATTTGAGACCTTTTTTGAATTGGGAAGATACGAAATAGGATCTTGTTGTGACAAAATAGTTGGTGTTATATTTTTACTCACATTAAAGAAGTACTCATTTAGATTTTCAGGGTTTGGAAGAGAAAATGTTTGAGCTGTGTTAGTTTTATTTCGAAGATCGTTTATTATGGGCCACGTTTCTCTTATAACATTTTTAGAGCTTTCCAGACGATTCTGATAGTACATTTTTTTAGCTATTTTGATAAGTTTTAGATAAGTTCCTCTGTACTTAAAGATGTATTCAGTGACAAAGACGTTGGTAGTAAATTTCTTGATGTACAGTATTGAACGCATATTCTTGGCTGATGTGCGGATACCTTTGGTAGTCCAGGTGTTACAAAAATGTGCTAAGGAGTCTGGGTGACTCTATCCAGTGTAGCAAAAGGGTGAACTCTAAAATGTAGCTTGATACACCAACGAACTAATATGTGGAATAACAGAAGATGGAAGGGATTAGATAGAAATAAATTATGTAAAAGAAATAAATAAAGGGTAAATATGAATTTTAAAATATAGCAGAATTAAGTGTTGGCTAGCGACTATGCAGGAGAATGACCACTTGACACTCAAAGAAGGATTCGGCCAATTTGCATGCTCTACAGAGACCGTAAGATATAAGAACTAATGACAAGAAAACCACCAAGAAATAAGCAGCTGAAAGATAAAAGTTGCTCTAATGAATGCTTGGGTGCCAGGAAGTTAAATGTTTTCTTCCGAGATATCTTGTATTGCTGAAATATGAAAGATAGGTACTAATTGAAATATTAAATTTTAACCACAACTTTAATAATTACCAAACTTAGGTACAGACTATTTTAAATGCTTATATACTACCCACCACCTCTTATGTACAGTTAACTTTATTAGCAGTTAGCTATATTTACAATAAAATCCCTGAATATAATTATAAAACAATTTACCCCTGATATACCCCTTAATTTCAAATCGTGACAAAAGTTATACCCAATAATAATGTATAAATAATAAATATTATATACTACTCACTCAATAAATTATATACTACTCACTAATAGTTTAGTTTTCGTTCAAGAATTGTTTACGTTTTCAAGTGAAAACTCTCTGGATATGTGTGCACACGATAACCTAACAAAGAGAAATTCAAGGGAGAGTTATAACCTCATCCCTTGGTAGACAATAAATAATTAAATTAAGTTACAATGATTAATGTTTTAAGAAAATTGAAAGTATTTATTATTAAGGATATATATTTAAATAAGGGCCTGCGTAGCGCAAGCGGTAGGATACTTGCCTCGCAAGCCGGTGGTCCGGAGTTCGAATCCTACCGCCGGCAAGAACATCTAGACATTTTAAAAATGTCTATAGGCCCCAGGTCGACTCACTCTGAATAAAAATGAGTACCTTGGGTAAAACCAGGGGTAATAATAGACGGTTGAAGCGTAGCACTGGCCGTGTTACCTTCCTTGTATACCGTAGGCCCTAGATATAGCAGACTACCCTGCTATACTCCCAAGGCCGCGACAGCGGTATAAAACGGGAGACTATTATTATTATTATTATATATATTTAAATTAAAAGTGGAACCAAAAGTTAAAACCTTGAAGATGACGTAGCAAAAGTTATTTAAAATAATTGAATGAGAAACAAAATTAAAAGTAAGTTCTTCCTGCCGGTTTCCGTAGGTTGCCCTTGAAGATGATCCGGTGGAGAACTAGACTCAGGTGGTAAAAGGTACACCAAACCTGGATTCCCTGTATCAGGTACTCTTAGACAAATAAGTCAACTTAAAATTCTTCTTAAATTTCCAATAAAAACCAGTGAACTTAAAACTTCTTCCCCTTGTCCTTAGTAAGTACAACCCAAAAAAACTAAAAAGATTTCTTCCCCTGACTTGCAACTGGATTCTGGGAGTAGGCGGCTAGGGTGACCCAACTGAAAGTATCCTCGTACAAACAACAAAATAACTCAAATGATTTCTTCTAAAACGAACAGCTCTTAATAAAATAAACTTAAACTCAATTCGGGAAAAATGGCACTTCCCAGCCGCTACTATTCTGATCGAAACGATCTTTCTTCGATCACATCCAGTTGACAAGTCCCTGTTACGGTTCTACAAGTCGTCGAATGGATGTACTTTCAGAATCTTACCACTGGTGGCGCGGTTTAATGCCAACCTTAGAAAATAAGATTTACTGGGAGTTATTTAAATATTTAGTTTAAGAATATTTCAATATGAATTTAATTTAGAATTAAATTTAAAGATTCCAGTCACAAAAAAAAGGTAAACGATTATTTAAGTAACGGACTCGTTACACAGGGTTTGTGATGTTTTGACTTAATTGTAATTAAAGGAAATGCCTTATTGAAAATACAGACAAGCCTATCTAAAAAATCACTGAAATTATAGTCCACGTCCACAGAGGGAAAGTGCCACCCAGAAGTCAAGCACAAACTTTGGAATTTACGAAAGTTCTGAACGGAAAAAAACCTACCTAAACGTAAAACCCTTCTATTATTTTAACCTTTTCTGCTGGCGTATAAACAGACATAAAAATCTACGCTCTTATTGCTTTAAACAACCACTGTATAATGACAAATTATTGGCGACGGGGCAACGGAGGTTCGTGGAAAGTTGACGTATAGAGATCACGACATTGTTTTATTGACCATACAACACAATGGCCATCGCTGTGACGTGTTACACGTTTCCACCTCTATATTCATTTCACAGTAGGTACGAATTATCGTAATTGTCACATTGGCATTAAAAATTTCAAACGAAGTTCTGAAAGAATAAACAAGTAATTAATAAAATGCCTATTACGTTGTATATCGTCCAAGAAAAAGTGCAACTTATAACATTGTACTTTCAGGGTCATTCGATACGCGAAGTAATTGATTTATTTATTGTTGTCTTCGAAAATAGACCCTCACCAAGTGTTACAACAGTTAAAAATACCATTAAACATTTTTAAACTTCGGGATGTGTAAACAGTTGTAAAAAGTGTCATGAAGGTAATGAACCACGTGTTAGACCTGTCGATGAGGAGCGTCAAAACAGGGATATTGATGATGTGCTTTTGTGGAAGCTAGTGAACCCTGCAATAGTGTACAAATTGCTAGGGAAGGAAGTTAACGTGAATGCTTCTCAAAAGGAATGGGTATCACTGTTTTAAGATACAACCAACACAAGAACTGTTTCTGGAAGATAACTTAAGGCGGATGAAGTTTTGTGAATTTATGTTAGATAAACAGAATAAAAATGTACACTTTTTAAAAAATATTTTATTTTCTGACGAATCTTAATTTTCATTACATAAAAAACACAATCCGTCCGTTGCAAGGTATGATTCTCGGAAAAATAAGCACCTCAGTGTTGCAGTGTGAATGCAGCATCCGCAAAAGTTATATGTTTGGACTGGGATGTTAGGCGGCCATATTGTCGGTCCATTTTCTATCGATGGAAACCTAAACGGGTCCAAATATTTACAACTTTTATATAATGAGATCATTCCGGCAGTTCAACGCCTTCCCGTTAATTTTCAGGAGGTTTATTTCCAACAGGATGGGTGTTCGGCTCACAACTCTAGAACAACTATCACCTTCCTCAATCAAACATTTCCTGATCGATTGATAAGTACACGTGGTACAATTAAATGGCCCGCTAGATCCTGTGACTTAGCGCCTAACGATTTCTTTTTTTTTGGGGTTTTCTCAAAGAAAACATTTATAGGCATCAGTTTAAAAGGGCCACAAACCTACTTCATTTTTCTGCAAGCATTAAACCAGCCTTCTCCAAAATATGAGGAGAAATCTGTATGACAGATTTGGTTACTGTTTAGCACAAGGAAGTGGAATATTTGAACCCTTAATTCATTAATCTGCTTTCCTAATTTCTATTTTTTGTTAGGTATATTTTACGAAGTTTGTAGGTTCTTAATTAGCTAGTATTTTTTATGTTTAAGTTTGGAAGAATTTTATTGTTTTTTTTTTATTTAAAAGTGAAACAAAATTTTCAGTTACAATAAAGCATATAACTTATTTACTGACTTATTTATTTGTATTACTATTAAGGCTAAAAAATAACAAAAAAATTAGTTTTAGAGCATTATAATAAATATACTCTAGAGAAGGGATTGCAATAAATCTTAAATCGTATGGTCAACAAAACAATGTCGTTATCTGTATATATATCGCAATAAACTTAATAAATTTTCCATGATACCGTGCTTCTTTCTAGAATACATTTTATTTTTTGAATGAAACAAGGGGTGTGGTTTCATCTATTCATTTTCACCCTTAGATTAGAGATGCTGCGCGATGATGAGTTGCGAATTTGTGTACAGAGACACCATTGGTCGCTGGGCCCCTTTGCGTTCTGATTCGCGAATCGTTTATCTAAGGGTAGTATTTTGAATGTCATCTAATTTTATGTTTGAATCCATTCCCCACATTTTATGTACTATGGTATTTCTGATATTTTTTACTGGAGAAACATCAAACATCTTTAATTTACAATAGAAGATTTTGATTTCGCCAATAAACTGCCACAAGTATAATGTAGAAGACCAAAGTGGTATCAAGTACCAAGATCTTCCATTGATGGTATCAAAAATCAATGAATAAGCAGTTTGCTTATAGCGAAGAAGAGGAAGAAATTAGGAGGTGGATTTAATAAAGTTAAAAAGACTTTAGTTTTGATTTCGTTTAGTTTTAAAACTTTTTAAAGGTATGTACTACGTTTTTAAAATACCACACGAGAAAATCAGGATTTGTCTTGATTTATTAGATATAATGTTATATCCATAACTTTTTTGTATAGTTTTGATTCATAACCAATAAGAAAATCATAAACTAATTCCAAAAACGAAACATTTTGTGTATAAGTCTGTAATTAAATTAGCATCTGCTCAAAACCCAATAAAACAATGGAAATAAAGATGTTAAAAATGGAAACGATTTGACGAATTTTTCTACTGCGTCATATCAGTGTCTGTTGTCTGTGTAAACAACGGCAACGTCCAGTCTACGAATCACAAATGCTTGTATTCTCGTCTCATATTTATTTTTAATTTGTATTCAAATGCAAAGAATAGAATGGAGAATGGAGAATGCAGATCTAGATCTAGATAGAGGTGTTATAATTGGGTGCGGGAGTTTTGGCTCACAAACGCGTCTATGGGCGTAGGTAGGAATCTTTTTAGGGGGTATCGACGCAATACGAGGAAGAGTATTTTGTATTTTTACACTATATTACTGAAAGTCATTAAAAACCCATATTGAAATTGAAGGGGTCAGAAGCAAAACCGCCTGAGCAGCAAAATATACAGTTTGAGTAATAAGCATCGTCAAATAAGTTTTTGCACCATTAAAAATTCGAGACTGTCAAATTTAAAAATTTTACAGTATTCAACAATTCAAAACAAGTATAAAATTTTAAAGGTAGTTCTGGAGAGGAAAAATATTTTATTTTTTTTTGCCCCTTTTGATAAACAAATGCGTTGTTTTACCTTTGTAAAAATGGCTTTATACTACACAAAAGGAACTAAAGTACATTCATTTAGCAAATTCCCATCTGTAAATATGAGCACGTGTTGATATTCGCCGTCTCATTCGTCAAGAGGCTATTAAATATAATTTATTACCTTAAACCAGACAGATTCTCATGTTACAGATCCAAACTTGTCAGCATTTTAAATTCAAATTGTATTATGTTGATTTTTAAGTTAATATATTGTGTTATATTTATGTTATAGTTATTGTTAAGTTATTTACTGGTCGTGTTATTTTTTAGAGTTTAGTTTAATTGTGATATAATGATTAAATTTCAAGAAATTCTTACACTAACAGTTTCAAAAGTAAATATTTTTAAAAATCATATGATACACATCAGTACGACCCTGTTTGGCTTTCACGTGCTTCTATTGACAATTGGGAATTTGTAAAATGAATACGGTTTAAACAAAAACTTAATTTTGAATTATTTTTTAATTTTTCTTGAATTTCATTTTGTTTGTTTTTTCTACTGAACAAAAGATGTAGGGTAAAGTAGTGTTAGCAATTAGTCGATTTTACTACCAAAAAATATAAGATATTCAGAATGTGAAACAGCATCAAAGTCATTTTCGAGAAAATTGTATTTCTTAGGAGGTTTTGCTTCTAATTTCTCCAATTCAAATGATGAATATACCGAAATAACTTCATATTGTATACCTATAACTTCTTATAAGACATTATTGTAACCTATAAAAACAGATTTTGTGTCTATGTAATTGTTTTATTTATTTATGTAGAAACCATAAATCTTTTAGATAAAGCTATTCTCTTTTCTGACAGATAGTCTGTCAAATAGAAAACAATAGAAAAAACCATTTATTTAATTTTAAAACATTATTTTTTAATCGTTAATGAAGGGTTTATGACAGGACGGGCGCTCGAGCTGTAGCGTGTATAAGAGAGAGAAACAAGATCTATGGCACAAATTGTTGCTGGTTTGAATTCTCATTGTACAAAGGAGCGCCCTCCCTGCCATGCGCAATTCATTAACAAATAAAAACAATGTTTTAAAATAAAGCCCAGAATTTTTAACGGGAACTGATAGAAGAAGTCTTAAACTTCTTCAAACCACAAGTAAAAAAAAATATTTTTCACTTGTGGTTTTGAGCCTTGAAAATCCTAATTTTGCATTTTTTGTTTTAAATTGTTTATAACTCGAAAACGATCAACTTTACAAAAAACTTACAACAGATCTTTTTTGTTAGTAATGATCATAATGATCCTGTCATCACCGCTTCATTAACGATAAAAAACAATGCCTTCAAATTAGATAAGCCCAAAATACTTATCAAGAAATGATAGAACAAGGTTTTAACTTGAATTTAGGTTCTTATCCGACGATGTAGAATCATTGATTCGTCCAAGCTCAAGTTCCGTCCTGGATAATAGGTTCCGTTCCAGTTTGCTCATTATTTCATTCTTCTTTAGATGCCGTCTTCTACCGAAGGTTGGCGACCATCAAACGATAGGTTTCTCTGTTTTGTGCCGCATGTATTATGTTCGCGCCTTCTGGTATTTGAAACCATTCTCTCAAATTTCTCAGCCAGGATTTCTTCTTTCTACCCAAACCTCTTCTACCTTCAATCTTGCCTTCCACGATAAGCTGTAGCAGACTGTACTTATCATTACGGAACACATGGCCTAGGTATGACGCTTTCCTCCTTTTAACAGCTGTTAACAATTCCATCTCTTTACCCATTCGTCTTAATACCTCTGTGTTGGTCACTCTGTCTGTCCAAGATATTCTCAGTATGCGTCGATACAGCCACATTTCTAGAGCCGCTAACTTCTTTATAGTTGCTGCTGTTAACGTCCACCCTTCAACTCCGTACTCGGAGGTTAACGCTTAGGTGGCGGTTGCTTAAGAGCTTTCTCATTTTGATGAATTTGGATCTTGCTATTTCAATTCGGATCTTAATCTCTACATCTGGGTCCCACTTATCATTTACTGTATATCCCAGATATTTAAATCGGTGTACTCTTTCAATACGTTCGGCTTCAATATTCAGGTCGATATGTTGAATGTTCTTTTTACTGATCACCATAAATTTAGTTTTCTTTCTATTGATCTTCAGTCCAAATTGGTTGCCAATTGTATTTACTCTATTTAGCATCATCTGTAAATCTTCGATATTATCGGCCAGTATAACAGTATCATCTGCATATCGAAAATTACTTATTGGTACGCCATTAATCTTGATGCCCTCGTTGTACTCTTCCAGTGCCTCTAGAAATATTTGTTCCGTGTACAGGTTGAAAAGCAGTGGCGAAAGAATACAGCCCTGTCTAACCCCTCTCGAAATGGTTACGTTTTCACTCACCATATGTCCATTCTTCATGTGGGCTGTTTGATTCCAATATAGATTTTTTATAATCTGGATGTATTTAGTGTCAAGTCCTGTAAGATGTAATAGTTCTATGAGTTTGTCATGTTTGATAGTATCGAATGCTTTCTCATAGTCGATAAAACAGGCGTAAACATCTTTCTGTTGATCCAGACATTTTTGAATCAAGACTTGTTTTGCAAAGAGCGGCTCTCGAGTTCCATTATTTCATTAAAAAAATTAAATAAAGTCGTCACCTTATAAATCCTGTCATCAAGTTCATTATCAGATGGTTATTGTACGAAATGAAGATATCGAAATATAAGCAGAAAGCAGAAAGCAGAAAGATAATTGGTGTGGTAAACAAGGGGTCGTTCTTTCACAAATACACATTATTCGTCGGGTGTAATAGGTTTCTATTGGATTATTCTAGAATTTTCCTGAAATCCGGTTTTCAAAAATATATCTTCAGCATTCGTATTAGCTTGGTCGCATATACGTTGCAAAAATTCATTCGTCAATAACATTCTATAATAATCAATATGTCTTTCACTAGGAAGAGGAACTAGCAATTGTTGTATTTTTGTAAAATCAAACTGCTTCATCGAATTAGGAACTTCCTCCCAAATATCTGTTCCATCATTATTTGCAACAGAAGTATTTATATCCTAAAATCAATACCTCTAGTGAGAAGTGTTGAATAATTTTTTTAAAATATGCTTGCCCTTGCCTCTATATTAGGAACTACATCATCGTCATCACTTTATCAACTTTAGGAACATAATTATCATCACTGGACGCATCAAAATCATCATCATTATCAGTATTTTCGTCTAAAATACGAATTAGTTTCTCTTCTGTCAATTGTTTTTTTTAGTCCCATTTCCTCTTTACACCCGAGCAACTGGGATTTCCATCTTTACCTGACATTTTTTAATAATGATACTGATGATAAATGATAAATATGTCGCCTGGCAGACCCAAGTCGCCTCGCTTCCCCGTAATTTCAAGTTTCTGTTACCAAAGAACTCAGTATATAGCCACTATATACACTAGTGGCCAAAATTTACAAAAATTATCGTTTTTCCACCAACACTCGTCTTATGATCGGGATTTATATAGTTTATCAGTACAATACATCTTTATTTTATTGTTTTATATGTCTGCTTAATATTTTATGTATTTCTCACTCTTGTATACTAAAACGCTAAGCCCTTTTCTTGTCCACCACTTTACTCAAAAACCATATTAGATAATTAAAATATTTTTTAGGAATATTATTAGTATTACGTATGAGATTGTCAAGATATACTTTTGGTACAAAAATTCACTTCCGGCTTTGAGATGACCGGAAGTTAAAATTTACTTTAAGTTTTAGACCCCACAATGTATATATGGATCGAAAGGTCTCGTCGAGACGAATCTAAATATGTACTTCCGGTTGCGATCCGACACCGGAAGTGACCCGAAACGCGCATAAAACGTCGAGATAGAGCAAATCTGACACCGGATTCGTGATCAGCATGCAAAATTAACTGCTAAATGATATCCATGTCGACATTTGATGAACTAAAAATTGCATTCCGGTTTTGAGGTCCACTTCCATAATCACTTTTTTTTACTTGCATTATTATTGATGAATGTTATGTATATTCTTGCTTATATTGTTTGTATTGATCTCTTAATTTTTCTCGCAAAATAAAAATTTCATTTAAAAAACTGGATGTCGAGTTGTTCCGCTAGTATATATTAACATAATTATTTAATAAAATATGAAAATTCTAGAGTTGTGAATGGCAACATTGGCAATTCTGTATTGCGTCAGGGTTTTGCTAGTCAGTCAACGACCCAATTGGAAGCGTTTAATATAGTTTCGTGCGACTTCCAGTGTTTATTAATGACATCAGGTAGTTGTTACTAAGGTGATATTGTTTAATTGTCAGAGAGGAATACATCAGTGTCGATTCGACGAAAATGGCACCAAGAAACCCAAAACGTGTTGACTGGTCGCCAGAAAAGAGAGCCAAAGCAATTATCCTTCGAGAAGATGGTTACATATATCAAGAAATAGCAAACAAATTGGGTGGTGGCGCCACAAAATCAGGTGTAATGAAAGTTTGTAAACGTTATCATAACACTGGAACGACAAAATCAGCAAAAAGAACAGGCAGAAAACCGAAAATTAGTCAATAGGATGAGTGTAGAATATGCAGACTTTCTTTAGAAGATCGTTGCAGATGTGCAAAAGAAATTAATGCTATTGTCAAATCAACTGGCTTACAAATATCGGACCGCACTATCAGAAGAAAGTTGTGTGAAAATGTATTACGAGCACGAACTCCTAGAAAGAAGCTGTTCCTAAGCGAAAAACAGAGGCAAAAACGCATTGATTGGGCTTTGGCACACAGGGTGGACAGAAGACCAGAATCTCGATTTTTGGGAGTGAAGTTGTTCGCCGCCGACCGCGGGAAGATCGTTTGCCCCACTGTATGTACTATGGCCACTATGAAGCATCCTGTGAGTGCCATGGTATGGGCTTGTATGACCACTAATGGAGTTGGACGTTTCGCAGCAATAAAGGGCAATATTAATGCAAAAAAAATCAGGAAGAGATACTGCAAGCCAAACTGCTGCCGACTATCAGAGATTTGTTTGCTAGGGATGCCCAACAATGCGTCTTCCAATGCGTTTTCCAGGATAGAGCGCCTTGTCATATGGCTAATTCCATGGAATGGTTAAGAAACCATGACGTTACTGTCCTGCCTTGACCTGGAAATAGTCCCGATCTAAATCCAATAAAAAATGTATGGTCAAGGCTGAAAGTGTTAGTACCACGCCGAAACTCAAGTAACAAGAAATAACTGATATAAGGCATTATTCAAAACTGGTTTCGAGTTATTACACCAGAAGATTTGACTCGTCTCGTGAACTCCGTGTCTCTCAGAATAGAATAAAAAACAAAGGTTATCCCACCAAATACTAATTTTCTTGATAATAACCATTGTACCATTTTTTTTTTAAATATCTACTAATAGCTAACGGCTGTTGTTTTATTTATTTTTAATTTTTTAGATGGTTTTTCCTATTAAAATGAATGTTAAATATTAAGTAGAAGCATAAAACGATGCAATAAAGTTATGGATAAACTTATAAATAACATTAGTCTTGTAAAAAAGAGGAATGCTGACAACAAAACTAAAATTTTTGTAAAGTTTTCAGAATTTTGGCCACTAGTGTATATGCTTTGGAAGTTTGTTTATTAGAAAAAACTAAACACATTCTATAAGACAAATATATGATAGATTTAAAATTAGCAACCAAATTTGTAGAACTATATTTTGTTGGCGGAATGGGCTACAAAGAAGCCGGAAATACAGTAATGTTTATTGCAAGCTATACATTTCCAGGGAGACTGAGGAGTCTTATTGGAGACAGCTTTTCTATAGTATTCTTGTAATATTCAGTGATTACCACAGAAAGATTTGTTGTTTCGACATTCTCAAGTTTGTGATTTTCTTGATGCTTTACTTCCTGTGGCGCTGTGGATGGAAAGAATATAGCTTCGAGAATATGTTCTTTGAACTCGGTAATTGATATCTTGGCCTTTGTTACTTCTTTACCTAAAATACAACTGTGGATCCTAAAATTAGCCCAAAGGCCAGTGTTCTGTACCACTTAATCCCTTTCCTGAATGAACGATTGTAAGATTTTATCTGATCTGTAAGGTCTATGAACGCTTTTAAGTTATTATACTCGATTATGAGTTCAGGTTTTTTCCCATTTATTTTTAAAGTTTTCATAGTGTAAATATTTCTTTAGATTGTGTAGCGCAACAAAAAAACAATAAAAAAATAAATGTTTTATTCGCAAAATAATACTGCTACTAATAAAACTTGTCTGAAATATATTTAAATTGCTTTTCTCGCCAATATGTGTCATCCTCAGGAGTCCCACAAGGGAGCAAACTCGGGCCATTGCTCTTTATCTTATTTATTAACAACTTGCCAGATTGTATTAAATCTTCTAACAGCTTAATGTATGCCGATGATTTTAAACTTTTTAAAACGATCTCTAATAAGAAAGATGCAGTCAAATTGCAAGATGATCTAAGATCAGTTATTCAATGGTTTAACGATTCAAAAATGACTCTTAAACAGTGTGCAGTAGTTTCATATACGCGAAAACTCAATAGTGTTAGTGAAGATTATTATATTAATGATGATCGAGTTGAGAGAGTGAGTGTTATGAAGGATCTTGGAGTTAAATTCCAAATCAACATGAAGTTCAATATACACTTTTATGAAATAACTAAGAGAGGATCGTGTTTTGGATTTGGTCATTAGAAATAGCAAAAATTTCAGAATAAGCACAATTATAAAACTCTATAATGCCCTGGTAAGACCACATATGGAATATGCTTCAATCATATGGTCTCCTACGGCATTTTCAAACTCAAAAATGATTGAAAAAATGCAAAAACGATTTTTAAGATTTCTATACGTAAGGAAAAATAAGAAATATCCATATGTGGTCTCATACAGGGTAATGTTAGACTCATTTCAGTTGCTCACTTGCCACTAGAAGAAACAGTCAGGCCATTATGTTCATATACTTGATTGTTAACAGTATTAAGTACACAAACTGTGGTTTAATTGAGTTTATTTACTTTAGAGTGTCCAAGAGTAGGTTAAGGATAACTAACTTAGATCTATTCTTTACAAATTACTATAGAAACATATCACCAATAAACAATATGTTAAAAATTTGTAATGAAGTATTTAATAGACTGATTCATGTGGATATATTTAATGCAAAAAGCTGGGAACTTAAGACATTGCTTGCTCATCAGCACTAGGTTTAAGGGGTTTATTGTATTATTTTCTTATTGTATTATTAATGTTCGTTTCTTTCATTCATTTATTGTATTTTTTCTTTTTTTGCCTTCACATGTAATTACTATTAGTCTATAGTGTTTGTGAGGTGTCTAGATAAATAAATAACTAAATATTGATGTAATTAAAAAAATCACGAGGTGGCCTGGTGGTTAATTTTTTTATTATAACTGGCAATTACCGTGTTAAGAACAATAATATAAACAACTAATTTGAATGTGTTGCCTGTACTCTATTGAAATTTTCCAGTCTCCGCTAATGGACCCCACATTTCATGGTAATACGCGTTGTTTCTGTGACAGTCGACACTCATCCACGTCTAATATTTCCTCTCGAATGTGTTGTGGTTGGCGGAACGCCAACTATCTTCGAATCTCGTATAACGACGCCGCTCCACCGATGTGCGTCGCGGCGCAACAGCCAGCGTCTCACTTAGAGAGGCGTCCCGATGCTGTCAAGATGGGAATCAAGATTAGACGACTTACTTTCGTTATCGGTATGGGTGGCTTTGGCAGCGCCGCTAAAAATGCTGGCTGGCGCCTATAGACGTTCCTACTTTTTTATGAAAAGCCTAGTTACACCAGACGATTTTTTAATGTTTGTTACTCAATATTTTTTTAAATAAATACAAAAGGATAGTATGATAGTAATAATGTATGTAACAAGTGCACATTGCTACTTTTTTCACCAATCGAGAAGTTGATAAAACAAGCCATTAGGGAAGTTGTTAAACACAGTAAATATAAATACGTCTACAATGCCATTAGAAAAACTGTTGCAGAACACGACTTTTTCAACATTTTGAATGAAGCAACAGATTCTTTGGACGATGTATTATTCATGTGCTTATTGGTGTGTTAGATGAGGGCACAAAATGTAAACTGTTTCTAATCGCTTCTCAGCAATTAGTAAAGACCGATACTAACCACGTTATAAAAATTATACAGGATAGTTTAAGTATTTTTTTCCTTCATCAAACTGTTCCTGCTGTAATCTCGATTCTTTTTGTAACGGATATTGCGCCTTATATGGTATAACGCGTTCTAAGAATTAACAAAAAATCGTCTCGTATTGCTGATTAAAAAAGTAAAGTATATTTCACGAATTTGCTACTGTTTTGGATTACCGATAGACACTCGACAGCCAATGGTCCACTCTTCTGTAGAGCATAAGAAGTATGAATTCAAATTGCTCTAGTAGGTAGGTCGGGGCGAAAGGTCCAATTTTATAATATTGCCTCGTAACTATCTATCTATATAAAAGGCTATGATGACAAGTCACACCGTTTGTCCAGTAAGGTAACGACGCCATCTAGGAAAGAAATTTGAGCTATCACCATTTGACATTTCAGAAATATTGTTAATCAGAAATTTTACTACTTCACACTAATTACCTTTCTTGCAAAATTGCTAAAAAATATAGGTTACTGTAATTGTAAGGTAAGATCAATGACGTATTCTTCTTCTTCTTCTTCTTCTTACGCCGCGTCCTTTCGAAGGTTGGTGATCCAAATGGCAATTGTAACTTTGGAAACTGCTGCACGAAAGGTTTCTGTGGATGAGCGGTCAAATCATCTCCTCAGGTCTTTCAGCCACGAGTTCTGACGTTTTCTAACTGATCTTTTGCCCTGCACTTTACCTTGCAATATGATTTGGAGTAATTCATATCTTTCACCTCTCAACACATGACCCAAGTATTGTATTTTTCTCTCTTTAATTATGCTGAGTAATTCTTTTTGTTTACTCATGCACCAAACTACCTCACCATTAGTAACATTCGTTTGATATATACCTTTCAAATGCATCTATTCTTTTTTCTGTTTGAGAGTCAAAAAGTGTGTGTATGTATTCTTTCCATCTCTCCAGTTTCTCTTCTGTACCTATAATTATCTCGTTAATATTATTTCTTAATATTGTTTCTTGTCTCTTTCTGTGTCTACCTCTCATTTCTTTCACTTTTTTATAGATATTAAAGGTGTCGTTTGGCGAGGTGCTATATTTTTTTGACTTTGTTTTATGGAATGGAATCTTGGGCCTTGAATGCGACATCAATGAAAAAACTGGAATCATTCGAGCTGTGGGTGTATAGAAGAATTCTGAAAATATCGTGGACAGAACACGTCACAAACAAAGATGTTCTGAGAAGGATGAATAAAGAAATAGAAATTTTAAATATAATTAAAACAAGAAAATTGAAATATCTCGGACGTATTACACGTGGAGAGAAATACACCTTGCTCCAACTGATTATGCAGGGAAAAATCAAAGGAAAGAGAAGCATAGGGACTATAGGGAGGCGTAGAATGTCATGGCTGCGCAACCTGAGAGAGTGGTACGAATGTACATCAAAAATGAACTTTTCAGAGCAGCCGTCTCAAAAGTCCGAATAGCTATGATGATTGCCGGCCACCGCCGCGGAGATACAATTTCGACTACTTTCCCCTATAGAAAATAAATAATAATACCGTATTAAAAAAAAGAAGCCCAAAACAAAAAGACTGATTCAGCTTTAAGTAAGAATTATTCTGAGAATCAACCAGACATTAATATTTCTGAAACAAAGGAATCATTACACGAAAAATAATAAGGCGCCCTTATTGGGTCTATAGTATAATGTCTACCATTTCCTCTCTCGTCGGCGCCGTTCCCATTTCTCGGAATTGTATTTAATACATTTCTGTTATTTTTATTACAGACCATGTAAAATAAAATTTCGGTCATTTCGTGCTGATTAATACGGATTCTTTCAAGATTACCAACCTTTTCATCAGTCAAATTTTTGTTTCTATTTTTGGCATCTTGTGTTGGGCTTTTACGACAATAATTACATTACCATTTAACTACTGAGTTATAAATTCCCATAAAAAAGGGGACTTTTCAGCGTTTTTAGCCATCACGTGCTGGATTGGTGGCATGTCGGAGGCTATTAGTGTACGCTGACCCCTCTGATATGCAAATGACTATCGCGGATTCTATCGATTTTCCAGCCGAGCCCTGTTTTTCCCGCTGACCGCTGGAAAAACTCTTCATAGCAACAACGCGAATGCTTCTGCCGTGCTCTAAAATAAAAAATGTTTCTACTACGCTGTAAATAATTTATGTCTGTGAATAATAGATCAGCAATTAGCGGGCTTTAGGGTAACTTTATAAAAATTACGTATTTAAATAACAAAATACTACAATTGCGTGAAAATTTTGCAGCAGAACAAAAAAACTGATTGAAATTGAGAAAGTGTCCAAAATACAAATATGATTGACAAAAGTAGATGAAATAAAAACAGAAATAAAACAAAATGACAAGAAAAACATCGCGAGATAATCAGTAAATTAAAGAAGCACAGTAAGATAGCTGCTTGACTTACTTACTTATTTTATACCTAGTCCTAAGCCTTTCTACCGTTAGGTGTAAGGCTCGTAGAGTTAAGTTTTGCACTGTTGTCTCCATGCTATCCGGTCTTGTGTTAGATTTCGTGCACTTTCCCATGTCAATCCTTTCTTCTCAACTTCTTTTCTGATTTCGTTACCCACCTAACTCTTGGTCTTCCTCGTTTGTTTTTCCCTTGCACTCTCGTTTCAAACACTCGTTTTGTTAATCTTTCATTCGACATTCTACACACGTGCCCGAACCATCTTAGTTGCCCCTCTACTATTTTTTCGTTTATTGGTTCTAGTGTTAGGTTTTGTCTGATTGTTTCGTTACGTATTTTGTCTGTCCTCTTTCTGTTTGCTATTTTCATTCTCTCATTTATTTCCATGTCTTGTTTACCGTTTGATTCAATTATTACTCCTAGGTACTTAAAATGTTCTAGTTGTTTTCCGTTTAATTGTATTGCGTGTGTCTTTCTCTTGTTTGAAATTATCATTGTTTTTGTTTTCTCTGTATTTATTTTCATATTTATGTTTAACAGTTCTTCTTCTAGGATTTCAAGGTTGTTCTGTAGGTCTTCTCTGTTATCTGCTATCAAAACCATGTCGTCTGCAAATAGAAGCTCTGATAGTTGAGTCTGTTTCATTTGCCAGTATCCTAATGTTAGTTTTCTCATTCTTCTCTTGGCTTTCTTTATTGCTTCATCCAGTACCACTGAGAACAGTAGTGGGCTCGACACGCATCCCTGTTTGACGCCTTGACTTGTAGTAAATTTTTCGGATTCCTCGTTGTTGGTTCTCACCGTATTTGTATTATTATTGTACATATCCTTTATTACATCAATTGTTATCCTGTCAACTCCGCTTTCCTTTAATGTCCTCCATACGTCCTTTCTTTGTATTCTGTCAAACGCCTTTTGCAGATCGATAAATCATATATGTATTTCTCTATTTTTATTGATTACTTTCTCACTATTGACCACTGGTCTTGCGTGCTTCTGTCCTTCCTGAATCCACATTGTGTATCTTCCATAGTTGGTTCTATTTTAGTTTTTATTCTTGTTTCTATAATACTTTCCCACGAATACTTGATATAGTAATACCTCGGTAATTATTACAGTTTCTCTTGTCGCCCTTTTTGTGTATTGGTAGTATAATGTCTTTCTTCCAGTCCTGTGGTATTTCTGCTCTCTTTATGATATCATTCATTAGTTCTTTCATGCTGTCCACTCCCTCTATTCCCATGAATTTTATCATTTCCGGGGTGATATGATCCTTGCCTGGTGCTTTGCCTAATTTAACTCTTTCAATTGCCTTTTCTAGTTCCTCTGTTGTTATGGGTTCTACATTTTGTTCTTCATTTATTTCTTGTATCTCCACTATGTTGTCTAAGTCTTGACTGCTTGACTTATGGGTCGTAATATAAGCTCTAGACGAGACGCATAGTACTTTTAATCTACGGCGATCTACAATCTCTCAATTTATTTAAAGATCTTCGAAGTAGATCTAAATATCTACTCTGTTTCGAGTAGGGGCACATTGTTCCCGGATAGTTATACCCATTTTCTTTTAATTTGATACATTTAAGTATATTATCTGCAATTGAAACCCAACCACTGTACAAACTACTAAGTTTAAGTTGCTGCATGTGACCCAAATATACAGGGTGGTCCTTAAGTAATTGTACAAAAAGAAACCGTAGATTCTGCACTTTAAAATATGATGATTTAAGCCAACTTGCTTTAATAAAATGTTGATATTAAGAAAGATACAGGGTGTTAAAGTGGAAATTTAAAATTTTATTTTTCGCTATAACTCTCACGTTTGTAAACATTTATGAATAAAAATTTACAATTGGATGCTTTTGAGTAGGAGAAATTATAATTTTATACACACTTTGATATAGCTGATAGAGGGCGCCACATATGTGGCTGGCGCGATTTGTGTAAAAAAATATTAATTCAAATAACCGTTCAAACCATAATCAAAATTCAACCGTTTTCGAGATAATCGCATTTTATAAGTCAGCTGCATAATAATTCTTAGTTGTGATATTTGTGCGGTAAAGCACTGAATACCTTGGATGAGCATAATTAATGGTTTTTTCTTATTAAAACAACTCAACAACAAAATACTTTGTTATGGCTGCTAAATGTTTTATTGGAGAGAAGCTTCTATCTTTTTCTTTACGTGCCATGTCCGTATTGTTGAGATAAATAATGACGCATAATATGACTCAAAACTGTAAACATGTTTTTCTAATAAGTATTTTTCTAGTAGGCAATATCCAAGGGATCCCTACGCTAAAACCAGTTCCATGGCGTTCGAGATCATTCAGCAAGGGTCGTCGACCGAATTCTAATAAATTCGCCGCTCAGCTGAAAAACCAGACCAAGCGACCTTCTCGTCTATTCGAAGGGAATCGCCGGCATTCTCGATTAACGGCATTTTATATTTAAAGAGGGAATTTTGTTGAGGACAGTTAGTTTTTGAACATCGCGTCGAGTTTTTAAAATGTAACGCGCGTATTGTAATAAATGTAAATAAATGATATAATTATTAGTGTGAAATAAATTAGTTATATTGTACAAATAAAGACTTTAAATAAACTTGTGAGTGTTATAAGTGTAGAATCTTTGATAATAAATAAAAACAATAAATTAGATTCATAAAAATATAACAGTATTCACAGATTGGCCGCCATCATGTTTACAATTTCCTTTCTCTATCGTTTCTATAAGTTTCTATCTTCTTCAAGTGCCATCTCCGCGGCGGAGGTCGGCAATCATCATAGCTATTCGAACTTTTGAGACGGCTGCTCTGAAGTTTCTATACTAAAGTTGTATTTCTTTTTCTTTGTTGTAAAATGCTGAGGCGAGCGTCACGGAAGAAGCGCTACGAGTCGGCGTCACGAGTAGCTTTACGAAATAATGGTCTTTACATCGATTTACTACCCCATATCAATTCGTTTCTAGTCATCATTTCTTTTTAAACTTTAGTTGTTAATAAATTCCTTTTAAACTATAATCAAATTTTATTTTTATATATTTTATATAATATTCAAATTTATCATCAAATTAATGATCAAATATAAAATTTATATTTTATTAATAACTTAATATTTAGTCTAACTTTGAGGTGTCTGTATTTTCTTGATACGTTAGCAGGAGATGCTTATAGCAAACATAATTTATTGAATTATTTTATTATAATATAAGTTGTTTAAAATATCTTATATACTAAAACGCTAAGCCCTTTTCTTGTCCACCACTTTACTCAAAAACCATATTAGATAATTAAAATATTTTTTCGGGATATTATTAGTATTACGTATGAGATTGTCAAGATATACTTTTGGTACAAAAATTCACTTCCGGTTTTGAGATGACCGGAAGTTAAAATTTACTTTAAGTTTTAGACCCCACAATGTATATATGGATCGAAAGGTCTCGTCGAGACGAATCTAAATATGTACTTCCGGTTGCGATCCGACACCGGAAGTGACCCGAAACGCGCATAAAACGTCAAGATAGAGCAAATCTGACACCGGATTCGTGATCAGCATGCAAAATTAACTGCCAAATGATATCCATGTCGACATTTGATGAATTAAAAATTGCATTCCGGTTTTGAGGTCGACTTCCGGTTTCGTTTTTATTAGTCAAATCAATAGAGAATTCAACGTAGAGTTCAAAAATGTAAGTTCACGAAATTATCATTTATAGTTTTTGAGTTATTGATAAAAATATTTTTACTTCCGGTCATTGTATATATTGTATATTTTTCTCGCAAAATAAAAATTTCATTTAAAAAACTCGATGTCGAGTTGGTCCGCTAGTAAATAATAAATAAATATTAAAATTACTTTATTAAGTGTTAAAAATAATATTTAAAAAATATAGAAAACCCCGAATGCGTTACGGGAAATTCTAACATAGTAGGCTGATGTCACGAATGATTTTGATAACAAAAAATAAGTCTTGTTTCGATTAACCAGTGATTTTTGTAATGTCTAATTTGTTTCTATTCTATCTATTCTGTTTATTTTGGTTTATTAAAGAAAAGCAGAAAATGCCGAGGCATAATAATTTTTCTAATACGGATATGAGAAGGGATATTTAAAAAGATACCCAAACAGGCTACAACCTAATCACCAAACCTTTAAACATCTCTTTCGGAATTTAGGCGAAAGTGGTTCGTTTCGTCCTAAACTTGATAACTTAGGCTGACCGAAAATCATTACGCCTGATCAGGAAGATGAAGTAATGGTTTGCGTTAGTACACGACTTTTATCTTCAGCATTAGGAATCAGCAAAACTTGCTAATTTCTAACGCTTCAGCATATCAATAACGAAACTGATTTTATTGATTTCTAGGGCAGACGATACTCTTAAGCTGCAGTGAAAGCAAACCGTCTAGGAGAAGGAAAGCTCCAAAATCAAACCCTGGTCCTCCAAGTTGGGGGTTGGGGCATCGGGTTAACCACTCGATACTCGTCAAAAATGGTAAAGGTTAAAAACTCCAAAATCCAGCCTCGGAACCGGACTGATATACGACGACGAAAAATGCTACGGAACAGGAAAATGATTTTTGCGACATGGAACGTCCAAGGGATCTCAAAGAAAACTCCAGAAATCTTAGAAGAACTAAACAAAATGAAGATAGACATAGCTATTATTACGGAAACGAAACGGAAAGGACAAGGATCAGAAAACCTAGGTAAATACGATCATTTCTACACCGGAGTCACAAAAGAACGTAGAGCTCAACAAGGAGTCTCCATTATGATACACCGTCGCTTTAGAAAATACATCACATCATGGGAAGGTATCAACGAAAGAATGATAAAAATGAATATATGTATAAAAGGATACAGACTGACCATTCTGGGCATATATGCAATCAATGACGATGCGATTGTAAATGTGAAAGATAACTTTTTTGAACAACTGAATGAAGAAATCACAAAGGTGGGTAACACAAGAGAAATAATAATCTTGGGAGACCTCAACAGCAGAGTCGGAAAAAAGAACAACGATAAAGTAGTAGGTAGATATGGAGAAGATAATACAAACAATAACGGAGAAAGGTTAATAGATATATGTGATCAGAATGGACTCAGAATCATGAATGGATATTTCCAACATAGAAACATTCATAAATATACGTGGACTCAGGAAACCCGAAACTTAAAATCAGTTATAGACTATGTCATCCTTAAACAAAAAAGTCGACTGAAAACAAAAGACGTAAGAGCATGTAGAGGACCCACTTGCGGCAGTGACCACTACCTCCTACGTTCAGATATTTCATTCCCACATAAAAGAGAACAGAAAAGGCCGCAAGATAACCATACAAAGGAGCAAGTACAAGAAGTACGATACAATTTGAATAGTTTACACCAAGAAAGTGTTAGAAAACTATATAAACGTAGACTGGAACAAAAACTAATTGAAACGGAAGATAATACCAGGAATGTTAATCAGTTATACAAAACCATCAAAGAATGTATACACGCCGCTGCCCTAGAAGCACTAGGGCGATATGAAAAGATCGGACAACAAAAACCATATTGGTGGGATCAAGATATTTCGCAGGAAATAACACAGAAAAGAAAATTGTATCAAAAATATCTGAACACAAAAAATGTGGAAGACAGAATCGAATACAAAAGAATGCAAGCGATGGTCAGAAGAAAAATTTGCCAAAAGAAAAATGAATCCTGGGAAAAAAAGTGCACCATGATAAATACATACATTGGTGGAAGCCAAAGTTCAGAAAGCTGGAAACTGTTAAAAAATTTAAGAAACAACAAAAAAAGAGATATTATCCAGTCCATATCACCGCAAACTTGGGAAGAATACTTTAAAGATTTACTAACAGAGACAAGAGAGCCCTTCAAACAGATAGAGAACTATGGTTTACAAGGCGTCAGGCTGATAGGGTGACCAATCAGAATAAATGAGAGAGAAGTCGAAACCGTATGCAGACATCTAAAGAATGGCAAATCACCTGGCCCCGGAAATGTAGCTCCAGAACTCATTAAACATGGACCCAAAATACTAATTCAACGACTACGACAACTTTTCCAGGAATGCATAAATAAACATGAAATACCTGAGGAATGGAAAGAATCGCATATGAGCACCATCCATAAAAAGGGAGATAAATCGAAACCTGAAAACTATAGAGGAATTGCAGTTACTAGTAGTATTAGCAGAATATATGGGAAAATAATAAAAAATCGAATAGAAGAAGAATACCAAGATATGGAAGCCGAAGAACAGGCTGGTTTTCGTGCAGGTCGATCTACAATAGACCATGTCTTCTCTATTACTCAGATAATTGAAAAGAAAGTTGCTCGTGGCCAAGAAGTCCATCTGACGTTCGTAGACCTTAGGAAAGCATATGATAGTATCCCGCTTGATAAATTATGGGAGGCACTGGGGAAAACAAATATAAATATAGAATTGATTGAAGCAGTAAAAACGTTGTACTACCAACAAACAACAAGAATTAAAACAGGAAATCTGATAACACCGGGATTCAAAGTGACTAAAGGACTAAGACAAGGATGCTGTATATCCCCAACATTATTCAAAATATACCTCGAAGCAGCACTCAACAAATGGAAGAAAAAATGTACGAATATGGCATACCACTAATAGACTTAACTTTGTACACTCTGTGCTTTGCAGATGACCAGGTCATCATCGCACAGGACTCTGAAGACCTTAGTTACATGATGCGAAAACTATTAGAAGAGTTTACAGAGTGGGGTTTGGAAGTGAATATGGAAAAAACTGAGTACATGAGTATCGGAGGAGATCAACATAACCTTCTCGTAGAGGAAAATCAAGAGATCAAACTATGTGATAACTACAAATACCTAGGAGTAAAAATCACTCAAGACGGAAAATTAGATGCAGCCATTAAGGAACGAAATACACAGGGAAGGAAAGGCATAGCCTTACTAAACAGCGTACTGTGGGATAAAAACATCTCTAAAGACAACAAAAGAAGAATATACAACACCATAATAAAAAGTATCACAACATATGGATGCGAAGTGTGGCCCCTAAAAGACAGATCAGAGAAAATGCTTAGAGCAACAGAAATGGACTTCTGGCGCCGCTCGGCGGGAATCTCCAGACGCGACAGAATAACAAACGAGAGAGTCCGAGAAATCATGGGGGTTACACATAATATTGTTGATGACATCAAAACGACACAACTCAGATGGTACGGACACGTAAGGAGAATGCCGGAGAATAGAATACCAAGACAAATTCTTGAATGGCAACCAAGAGGTAGGCGAAGACCAGGAAGGCCTAGAAGAAGTTGGAGAGAAGGAGTTGATAAAGAAATCAGAGAAAGAGAACTGGAAGACGATCTATGGAACGATAGAATGAGATGGAGATTGGAAATCGGAAGACGTCGAAGAACGTTGTAAACCGAAATTATATATATATTTTATTGATTTCTTGGAAGAATTGTCATCAAACTTAAGGCCAACTATGTGGTTTATGCAAGATGGTACACCACCACATTATAGAGAGAGGACGTTTGATTGGTCGTGGTAGTCACATTCCTTGGTCATGTGGTGAGATATTGATAAAATTATTTAATTCATAAAAAATTTCATAAGAATACTTATTATTATACTTATAATACTTATAATACATACTGCAGCAGTTTCTTTTGAACCAATGATGCTATTTAATATGAGATGATCTTTTATGGAAAGTATTGCAAAATGAACTAAAAAAATGGTGGACATATCCAACACTTACTTTGACAAAAAGTTTAATGTTATTTAGTTTAACTATTTCTTAATTTGGTTTGTCAATAAAATGATTTTATTATGACTTTCATTTAATACAAAACGTAAAATTTTTGATATAAAATCCTATCATTCTGCTATTTTGTCAAATACTATTATTAATTATTCTACTCATATATTTATTTTATATAATATTTCGTTAACTATCATTAGTTAAAGGTATTTCATACTAAAATTCAGAAGTATGGATGTTTGTGCCTATTTTTCCATCGATGCCTGGAGTAATTGCGTTAAATCAGAATTATGCACCTGATTTGTAAAATGCGATTATCTCGAAAACTGTTGAGTTTTGAAGTTATTAACAAGTATATCTTTTTGTTGGTAAAATAATGTATCTTTAATATTTTTTGTCAGAGATACCGGTAACATAAAGAGCAAAAAAGTTAAGTGCAAATTTATGTCACATATGTGGCATATGTGGCGCCCTCTATAAGCTGCATCAAAGTTTCTATCAAATTATAATTCCTCGTATTAAAAAGTACCCAGTTGTGAATTTTTATATACAAATCTTTACAAACATGAAAGTTATAGCGAAAAATAAAATTTTTAATCTCTACTGTAACATCCTGAATCTTTCTTAATATCAACATTTTATTAAAGCAGTTTGGCTTAGATCGTAATATTTTAAAGTGTAGAATCTACTGTTTCTTTTTGTACTATTACTTAAAGACCAGCCTGTATATGTATATAAAAATCATTTGGTTACTTGTACACAAATGTACTGTAATTTCTTAGTTATTCGTTAAGAAACTCTTTCACTGAAGAATATGGTCTTGCCGAATATAATATATAACTCACTCTACTAACTCAGTAGACGTAATCGGTAAATACAAATCAAAGGTTGAATTTCTGGTGGAGTAGTCATGATTAGGTCTTGCTGGAAAAACGTGTAGGTGTTTACGAATTAAACAAACAGTTTTTAAAATATATAAAGAAGGAAGAGCCAAATCCCGTGATTTTTGAAGTAGCTCCTGCAATGTGTTATTCTACTGAAGCCAAAAAGATACCGTATTGCTTTTTTTTGTAATTTAAAAATAACAACAGATTGGACAGCTGTACCAGAACCCCAAAAAGGAAGGCCATATCGAAGATGAGACTCGAACAAAGAAAAATATTTTATTTTGGAAGATGCTAGATTGATTTTAGATGTTTTGATAAGTTTTAGATAGGTTCCTCTGTACTTGTAGATATATACAGTAACAAAGATGCTAAGATTGATAATACAGGGAAAAATAAGAGGAGGAAGGAGTGTCGAAAGGAAGAGAGTGTTATGGTTGAAAAATTTAAGGGACTAGTTTAAATGCTGTTTGATAGAACCCTTCAGAGCAACGGCAGAGTAGATGGTCTGATCTAGTCCGATGATATTCGGTTACTACCAAAATAACCGAGGTCTCCGGAACTAACAAAGACTGAGAGCCTTACTTCTTTATCTTGAAAACTCATTAGAGGATATTGTCCAATAGTCTATCAAGCTGATAAATGCGATATATATGCGGGTTGGTAGATGTTGAGGATGTAGAATTTTGACCTGATTTTTTAGGATTAATGGTCAAAGAAAAAATACAAGGACTCACGTGGACATCTGCACTAATCCCTGAAGTAAGTTTGGAATTTGTTAGGGATCACTATAATGAGTGGAATGACAAAAAAGTATAAAATTGTACTGTAATTGTGTTATAATTGTAAAATCTGTAAGAGAAGAAGTAATTTCACGAAAAGTGAGTATGCTTCATAATCTGGTTTAAAGTTTGATCACTTCAACAAAATTATTCATTGATCATTTCGATGATTTTAGAAAAAAAAACCGTTCGAGTTGTTTATTCATAATAAATACAAGCAAAAATTTCAGCAAGAAAATACCGTACACAAATTATATTCATACTCTACATTTCCTTGCTCTATTTTTACGTTTTTCTTCAAAACAACGCTAATAAATTGTCGTCGCTCGACGGCAAACGAGTACAAAAACTTAAAATATGTCAGATTAAAAATTATTCCATTCCATGCCACTGTGAGCACTCGTTCCTTTCCAACGGTTCGTGATAAAGCCTAAGCGATACCTTATCTATAAAGAAATAATATACTTTCTAGCTATATCAGAAATCTTCCGATTTAACACAGTCTGACCTCGGTGAAATATGGAGTAGAAAAAATAGAGAAAAAATTCTGTTACCAATGGCGCACAATGGGAAAATTTGGGTAATAATTTAAACAGACTAAGACTTGAATATTATCGTATAAATTCAGTTTAGAACGTTAAAAAACAAACCAAATTAGCAGTATAATTTCAACGGATAATCTACAGAGAGTAGCGAAAATGACGTAGTAGCAAACTGGTGACCAGACAAATTGACAATTAGCAAAAGTTAAATAAAGATATTGAATTGTCAGAAGCTTACAAACAGATGGTCAAATATTGGTAATGAATATTGATAACATGATAACAATAGGGGATGCTTACGCCGCAACAAAACTCAGCAATGTTCACTGAGTAGGCGGTTCCAGAAGTAGAATCAAGCTGTGCCAACAAATCCTACTCTCACATGCCGAAAGGCTTGGTGCCGCGTATCATATATACTTGTAAATAGACTCAACAGAGAATTTACTACGAAGAGAAATAGAAAGGGCAGATTTTACAAGTACTAATAAATCAGAGGATAAGTTTCAGATGAACAGCAGGGTTTTGGTAGTGGATGATCGTATACAGATGCAATATTCGTTATAAAGCAAATTACTGAGAAATCACTAAAGTATAATAGACCAGCATTTCTGTGTCTGATTGACCTAAAGAACGCGTTTGACAGAGTAAAACTCAAAGATTTTATCCATCTTCTGTATAATAGAGAAGTTCCTCTATATATTATAAAAACTATCGAGAACAATCTACCAAAATAACGAAATGGAAGTCAGAATAAATGGAAAACTTACAGAACCTATAGAAATAGGTAGCGGAATAAGACAATGGGTTTTATTGAGTCCCATGCTCTTCAATTTAATCGTGGATGAAATCATCGAAAGCGTTAACAATGGAAGAGGATATAGAATGCCAAACAAAGAAATAAAAATACTCTGTTACGCAGAAGACGCAATATTGTTAGCCCAAGATGAAGATAGTCTGCAAAGACTGGTCCACAGATTTAACATAAGAGCAAAAGAATTTAATATAACAGTCTCATCTCAGAAAACTAAAACAATAGTAGTCACCAAAGAACCAACCAGATGTAGGTAAAATAGAAATTGATGGCGTCAGTATTGAAAAAGTAATGGAAATAAAATACCAGAAAATTACACTATCCAGCTATGGAGACCTGGACAAAGAAGTGAGAGATCAAGCACAAAAAGCAAATAGACTGGCAGGATGCCTTAATAACACTCTCTTAATAACACATTAACACTGAGACGAAGTCAAGAATTTATAAAGCCAGTGTAAGACCAAAAAAAAAGAAGAATGGAATAACCACATAAGCAGAATGGAGGAGACCCGCGTCGTCAAAATAGCAAGAGATAAGTCACCAATCGGCAGAAGATGTATCGGACGACCGCGCAAAAGATGGAGTAATAACCTTCCATAGAGGTATTAATACGCCAATGAACAAGCAGAATTGCTTATCAAGAGGAAGAAGAACAAGAAGAAGAAGATTTAAACCTCTTATTATTTGGTAAGATCAACAACTATTTCTTTATCTTGAAGACACAATCAGGAAGAAGACGATTTATAATTTAATCAACTTTTTCGACTTCAGTAACTGATTTTGATGAACGAAGCATTCCATATGAGAAATATAGACTGTTATAGATTGTCTAAAAGTTTTTTTTATGGAACGTATTTGTTCCCACAAGTTCCTTTGATAATTATATGATAAATGTGCTTCTTTTTAGGAAGTAAGTAAATCAGAAAATGGTTCCAAAAGATTTTTTAATAAAAATTATTATGTCACCAAGTAAATGCATCATTTGCAAATAAATCTCCTGTAGATATGTTAAATTCTCATAGAAAACGTTTCAATTTGTCGAGAAATTGGATTGGAGGTTCTTTACCAGAAAATGTTTTCAGACCCCATTTCTAAACAGGAACAGACTGAATTAGAAATATTGAAGGATTGAGTAATTGGTATCCACTCTATAGTAGGAATAGTAGCAATAGCTTGATCTGCATGATCTACATTTTCAGATAACGTAAATTCTATTTAATCAACACGAATATCTTTCTGTAACTTTTCTTGCTGTGTAGTTATTGGCTGCAAATGGAAGATTCAATCAGATAAATGGGTTAATCTAGAAGTCAAGGTTTTTTATTTAGTTTCAGATCTCGTAATTGTATAATCAGTTACAAGAGCCAATAGATCAAAATAAGAAGCCAAAGCCTTTGGCCGATTGCAATGACTTGAAGCCGTAAGGCAATGAGATCGTTTACACAGAACATGATGGACACAGATGTCTTTGAAGCGTCTCTAATTAGTTCTGGATACGTGCATGCTCTCCTGACAATGACTTTATTTTTGTTGGGATCATCAGTCAGATCACTCAGTTCCTTTGCGCCAATAGGGAACCCATACACCCCCAAATAAATTAGGCAATTGACAAATTGGTTTTCTTCGCCGGCATAAATACGTTTTGCCTCCCTAGTGTTTTGAAATGTTTCCCTTTCAATTTATTTAAGACGATCGTTTTTGGAATCTTTTTCGTTCGTCCCTTCTGTGTAAGATTTCACCTATTCTAATTTAGTTTAAATACGCCTGGACGCCTGTAGAGTTTTTTGAGTATAATTAGCATAGCGCTGTCATCCTACTCTTTTAGGTGTTCTAAGCATATCTGCAACAAAAGTATACATCTCTATACATTATCATCATCATTATCAATGGCGCTACAGCTCTTCGTGAGTCTTTGCCGCGTTAACTATTGCCTTCCATGTTTGTCGGTCCTGTGCCAGTAATTCCCATTGTCGCACTCCCATTTTCTCTAGATCTTTTTTGACCGCAGCTTTCCACCCTTTTCCACTTTCACCACTTCGAAGTTGTGATCATTTATAGTAATGTTTTGCCTTATTCGCCGTCATTCTTGTTTTGAGACGACCATGTATTTTGTTTTGTCTTTATTTATTTTTAGACCAATGTTTAATGCAGCTTCTTCAAAGTTCGAGAAAATATCCTTAATTTCTAATGTTGAATGTGCTACTGCGTCTACGTCATCGGCAAAATCGAGTATGATTTTTGCTCCCTGAGCAGTTATGTCTGGTTTGATTTTTGGATATATTTTTCGCATGACATATTCTAAGGCCAGGTTAAACAACAATGGGGACAACGGATCTCCCTGTCTCAGTCCAGAATTTACGCAAAAAGCATTTGATATTTTTCCCCCTATTCTAACTTGTGCAAAAGAGTTACTTACACACATTTGTGTTGCCGCAGCTAGTTTCTTGGGTACGCCGAGCTCGATAATTAGCAGGGCACGATAGTTAGACACATCCATAATGTTGCACGATTAATTGAATCATAAGCCTGTTTGAAGTCTATAAAAATCTGATGCACGTCGTGATTATATTCCCAATACTTTTCAAGCATTTGGCTTATTGTAAATATTTGATCAATAGTCGATCTTCATACATTACAATAATATATATTTCGGGGTAGCTTTGCGCCCTTGTTTGGAGTAAAGTTACTCCGAGTCACCTGATATTTTATAAAATTAGGTTATAAAAATAAATTTTTATAATTTGTTCATTTATAAGTCACAATTTAGTGAAAAAAATTATTAAAAGTAAACGCTTAACGAGTACACACATACTTGCCAGATGATATCTTGACTTTCGACACACATCAAATTTTATACGTTGGAGACACCGACGTTTTTACGCACACTACCTTCTCTACTCACTGTAAATATAGATATTTATAGACATTTGAATGGAAGAATAAGTTGATTCTGCACGTGGAGAGACTTTGTCAATAGGCAGCCAGTAAAACAATGACGCGCGTTTTTACTTCATAGGTAAACTAAAATGAAACTTTTCTTCGTAATGTAGTAAAGTTACCCTAGCAGGGGTTATGTTACCCTGGTTTACGGTGATGAAAGGAGAGGAGGAGAAAGGAGGTAAGAAGAAGAAAGAAATAAGTCTAAGAACAGAGGTGGAAGAAAAACTAGAAGACGAACAAATAGCATTCACAGCCAAAAGACAAAGAATTGATAACAAAAGTATACTACGACATGTAATAGAAAAAAATTGATAGAGAAACAATATATATTACCTCCACAGACCTTAAAACTGCGTCCTCCTTTTCATACCGATTTCTTGGTTTTAAGTATAACAGATGAAGAAAGTGGCAGAAGACAGGAAGCAATGAGAGAATTGGGTAAAAGATTCATCCAGCAACATCAGACGATCATAGGCCATAAAGAATTCAAGAAGACTCGTAAGTTATTAGGTCTTAATTTTTATTTTGTATGTACCAGCAACATTAAAAAAAAATCTCATTCTCTCGTTTTTAATACGATTTAAAAATCAGTAAAAACTCTCTACAAATGATATGCTACGCCACTGCCAGTGGTTATTAATCTTGAAACCCCCAAAAAGAACCATGAAAATTGTTGACCCCTTCCGACCTCCGCGACCATATTTTTCAATTTCACCCTGCTCCAATCTAGAACCCTTATCTGAGGTTCGTGGTGTCGTTCCCATGTTTATCAAGGAAATAAAATGCTTTCAAAAAGCGGCAAGTACCTTATAGCATGCCGTTAACTTCAACTAGAACTCGATAAGGTGAATATACTGTTATCGCCCAGTCGCTTTTTAATAAAATCATTATATATGTATACTTAAATAAATATGATAAATTTGTACTTGAAATACTGTACTGGGTCAGGTATATTTCTTGATTTACAAATGTTTTTTTGTACAGCGATTTAATTACGAATGGAATATAATATCTGAACAATGTAATATCTTTGTATAAAAACTAGATACGGAACAAACGATGAATACAGAGCGTTATCGAAAGAAATCAGAAAAGAGTGCCGCAAAGACAAAGCTGATTACATCTCTCAAATATACAGAGAGATAGGGGAACATAGCTGTCAAAATAAACCGATGGATTTATTTCATAAGATCAAACTTCTTACCAGAGAATTTACATCTCAAACGTGGTCTATAATAGATAAGAAACGTAATATAAAAACCGATACTGACGACATATTGGAAACATGGCGAAACTACTGTGGCGAGCTTTATAAAAATAACGAGGTACCAGCAGAAAATCAGTGACCCTCTGACTACCCTAGAGAACCCCTTACTCGCTGAAGTTAAAGATGCAATTAAATCGCTAAAGAGAACATTTATGGTGAACATCTCATGAGGATGGCTTTAAATGGATGGGCCGGTGGAGTAACAGTGGCTGGTAGGAAAATCTCCAATTTAAGATTTGCTAATGACACTACACTTATAGCAGCACATGAGCAAGAAATGTTTAATCTCCTGCGAAGAATTGAGTACGAAAGCAATAAAGATGGTTTGAAAATCAATAAAGCTAAGACAAAAATATTGATGGACGACAGACTCCACACTATTTTAACTGACTAACATGTTACAGGAATACCAGATAGTGGACAGTTTTGTCTGTCTCGGGTCTACTATAACTAACGATGGTAACTGTGAAGCAGAAGTTCGGAGACGTATTGGTATGGCAAAAAATGCGATGAGTCGCCTAACTAAACTTTGGAAAGACAGATCTCTCAAAATATCAAGATGAGACTGTCGCCTAACTAAAGTTTGGAAAGACAGATCTATCTCTCAAAATATCAAGATGAGACTGGTGAGTGACCTTGTATTATCAATATTTCTATACGGGGCAGAGACTTTGACTCTTCGCTTACGTGAGTGCCAACAAATTGATGCCTTTGAGATATGGTGCTGGAGAATACCTAGGACAGCTCATAGGACAAACGTTTCCAGTCTAAACCAACTTAAGATTAAAAAAAGGCTGTCCACGTATTCTGCAAGGTATTCTGCAATTGTTCGGTCACGTAGTTCGCAGAGGTGACGATAGTTTAGAGATATTAATTGTTTCTGAAAACGTTCCGGGGAGAAGTTCAAGAGGATGATCACCAACTAGATGGTCCGATCAAATTAAGAATTCAGCTGAAAACTCATTTTGCGAAGCTCTAAGAGCAGCTGAAGATAGAGACCAATGGAGAAAAAGTGTTAGGAATATTGGAAGAAATCACGATCCTCAGTAATGGGGATACGACAAGAGATAGAGAGAGAGAGAGAGAAAGAGAGAGAGAGAGAAAGTAGTTTCAAAACAATTATTGTTCAGTGGCGGCTTTTGGGGGTAGGCAGGATAGGCCGGGCCTATCCAATAATTTTAACAGCTTTAAAATTGAAAAACATATATTCAAAAATTATGTTAATGCATGTAAATAACTCTCACTAAAAATAATGTACTAAATCACTCAATACATTAGCGTCCGTTAAAACAACTATGTTATTATATTACCACAGAAAGCATCGAATCGTATTCAGGCATTTTAAATATCGTTAATAGGCCCGATCGGAACTGGCCGACCCAGCTCACATAAGATCCCCGTACAAAAAGCGTTTGAAGTTAAGCAGCTTGCTGGACAACGATTTATATTGTCGTGTTTATGCTTGCTGTTTAGGCACCAGACGATCGGGCCTACGACGACCATCGTTGTCACTTGTAACGTAATTATCGAATTGTAATATAAATTTTCTTTTGAATTATGATAAAAAATATGTAACATAATCTATAATTGTAACATATTTTTAAACAAACAACACAATTGCAAACAAGTGCACGGTTGCCAAAATAAATTTTAAAAAAATCGTAAAATTCGAAAAGAAAAAAATCACATTTGCGTGATTTCTATATCGCCTGATTGTATGCAACTTATATATGTGAGATTGTTTTATAACTGATACATAAAAACCAGGTTGCAGTAATAGTAATGTTGATAGTGAGTCTTTGGACATTGTTGTTTCACTATTGGAATCGCCATTATCTAGAAGAACTGAAAGTGACAGAAAAAAAACTTTTATGAATGAGGTACGTGCGTACCTTTAATTGCTCTTGGTATGATGTCTACAAATGGTTGTCTGGAAGTATTACGAAAAACAGACTATATTATTGGCCGTGTTTGTTATTTTCTAATAAGAAATGTGTATAGAATTGTGAAGGATACTTTGATTTAAAAAATATGTCTGCCTCCTTAAAAAATATTCCAGTTGCAAGGAACATTTAAGTAATTTCCTATCCTTTATAAAGATTTACAGAAGAGGGCGTTTTCTGTTCGCGATTTGCTAGAAATCAAAAATCGCAAAAATTAGATACAACGCAGAAGTTAAAATGAACAGAGAAATCATTAAAAAATTAGTTAGGGGGGGGGAGTCATGACCTCGTGACCCCTCCCTCTGGATCCGTCACTGATTACAAATAGCTAAATGTAATTTGCTGGCTTGGCCTACCCAAAATTTTACCACACCAGCCGCCACTGTTATTTTTGTATGTGAATTAATGACTGGTGAATTGTTGTCCTTTTTTTATTTTATTAGTGTGTTTCGTAAATTAGTGTTTGGTATTTTTTGTTTAAATTCACGGTAAATTAAGTAAGAAAAGATCCATTCTGTTCATCTAAAAAATCAAAGTTCAATCTAAAAAGCTTTACGCTGATTAGCAAGTGCTGTAAACGAGTAAAATTTCATCCAGTCACCATCCAACCGTCAGATAAAATATATTAAGCAATATATTTTATCTGATCGCTGGATTGTTCTCGATCTCCCCAAAGCGTGACGTCCATTGGTTCTTCCGCTTGTGTATAATAATTGTGTATAATGTCATAAGTTTGGGGTATCTGAAAAAGATCATTATCATCAGTAGCATTACAGCTCATTATGAGCCTAAGCCTTTAGTACGAGTATAAACATCCACCCTCCCCAGTTTCAAGCCACCCTTTAACCCTTAACTGTGCTGGTGAAATATTGTTGCACATAGATGCTGGTGGGGTCCTCGAAGACCCCAATTTTTTTTACAGTAAAAATGCAGTTCTTAAAAATTTAAATTTTATTCATATATAGGAGTAAGAACAGTTCTTTCCTTTATATAATATACTAATCATAAATAATTTTCACATATATTGGCAATGTGATCTGGGCAAATATGTTCCTTGCATTTTCTACACACTGTTTTAACTTTCTTATCCTTACTTGTAGGATAGAAAGAACAACTAGATTTTCGGATTGGTTCCGCATTATGAAAAGTCATGGGAATTTCCTGTGATTTCTTGTTGAAATCATGGGATTTCAACAAGACAGCGCACTATCTGACACAGCTGGTGTTACAAGTTAAGTATTGAAGTAAACGTTTAGTAACCACATAATTTCATGTTTTAGATCTATTAACTGGCCTCCAAAATCGCGCGATCTATCACCCCTAGACTAGTATCTATGAGGATATGAACAGTCGATAGTCAATGCCGATCAGCCAGAAGTTATCGAAAATTGGATTAGGTAGGTACCCTCGAGGCAGCCATATACCAGTAATCATATTTTAGTAGAAATGACAAGAGAATATTTCTATAATAAAGTCACTTACATGTAAATTAAAACAAATTTTTCTTTGTTTTGTTCCATTAAGTTCTACATCTTTAGAAAACAGCCATATTTGTTTATCGTAGAGAAAAATTATAACATTTTTCAACTGAATAAGACTGGATGGACAAATTAGAGAATTCGAATTGATATATTAAAAAGAGGCATGTAAATTACAAATTATTTTTTATTGTGTCTAAAGTTTAGAGAGTATAGATATATCAAAATTAAATTTGACAAATACATAGGCTTTTTATTAATTTTATTTTACTTACAGTGACATCTATCGGATTTTTCTCCGACCGTCTTGATGCTTCGCAGCAGTGGCATCTAGAGGAGTACTCGTCAACCGTCTTGGTCTTTTTTTATCACAGCTATTTGCTATTTGACTCCTTCAACAGCCAACTACATCTCCAGGACGGGACATTATCAGTCTTTCAACCTATTTTTTTTTTAAATTTTAATCTGGGCCTTTAGGCTTTTAGTAAAAAGAACGTAATTGTTAAAAATTATATTTAATTGAATTAGGAAAATTATAGATTGTTTTGTCTATAAAACTGAACATACCTTAGTATACCTTCACATTAGAGGTTTTATAGTTTACCTATTTATCTTTGTTTTGGACTTGTTGTTTATTTATCAGTTCAATCTTTTAGCTGATTTTGTTTTATAAAAAAATTTTCTTTTTTATTTAAATATTCTTCGAAAATTTCAATTAATATTAGCTTTTGATTAATACATTTTAAAATATTTGGTTAAAATACCAACAACATTATTCTTTTTGTGCAATAAAAACTTTATTAATATGGCTACTTGTTCCCCAAACACAAATGTCATATGTGCATGCACGCCTTCAGATTAAATTTTCTGAAATTTCTTCTTTTTCAAAACATTCTACATCAATGGAGGTTGACAACAATTTTGGCAAACTGTGTTTGGTTTTGCGCTGTTCTCAGGAATGTATATGAATGGAGTCCTACCCAATCACGGATTTTCTTCAGATAAGAACTCTACAGCCCTCTATGTTTTGTTTGATGTTAGTGTTGGAAGCTAATATCAAAGAATATAGACGCTTAAGCGTCTATATTCTTTGCTAATATCTCTGGTGTCCATAGATAAGTCCTAGGTATGTGGTCTTTTTCATTTTGATTATTAAAAATTCTTTGTTTTTTCTATTACTCTCTTAACTTCGTTATTCACCCAGGATATTTTAAGCATGCGTCAGTATATTCACATCTACAATTTGGATTATTGTACCGAATTGCATAATCCAGGCCTCCACTCCACGTAATAAAAGATTACACGTAGCATTTGACAAATCTGATTCTGGTAAGTGTTATAATAGTCATTAATCAATAAGTGAATGATATAAATATATGGTTCTAATTAATTAAAATCACATTTAATCTTTACACGTCTTTATTAACCACGCTGTCTCCACCGGCAACTGTCATGAGCTCACGATTCTTATGCAACACACTTTACACTAGAGCGTAGTGTGCAGAGGGAAACTCCTAAGATCTGCCCTCTTAAGATGTAAATACAATTTAGTCCTACTTATTATTGGCAATAATGAACTAATCTAACCTAACACAGTTTTGAATTTATGGTTACCAAATAAATAATGTATTTAATTCTTTTGCAGCAAGTAATTATGCATAGTCTTTTAAATCAGCTAAAAAGAATTAAAACCCTCACATTTTATTATTTTTAGTTCTTACTTTTTTATTATTTCATCCATAATCAGGTTGAACAATAGAGGACTCAGGGAATCTCACTATCTTATCTCATTGCCAGCTTCAATAGGGTCGGTTAGTTCTTCTTCTACTTTTACTTTTATTGTGTTGTTTTGGTAGATATATTCGATCGTTTTTTATTATTCCTAGAGGTATCTCTCTTGTGTACAATAAATGGATAACGTCCTTTAATTGGCCCGGTCAAAGGCCTTCTTAAGGTCCACGAAACATAGATATGCCGGTTTGTTGTATCCAAATGATTTCTCTTGCACTTGCCTCATTATAAATATAGTGTCGGTGTATGATCTTCCCGACCTAAAACCTTGTTGTTCTTGTGCTAGTGTTATAATTTCATCAGTTTATTTTTATCACTTTGGTTGCTAATTTTAGTGCTGTGTTTAATAAATTAATTCCTCTGTAATTTTCCGGGTCTGATTTGTCTCCCTTTTTGAAGAGAGGTATTAGGATGCTTGACCTCCATTCTCTTTCGTTCTATTATTTTTTGGATTAGTTTTAATAGTTGTTTGGTCAGATCTGGTCCTCCATACTTTAGGAGTCTGTTCGGTATTCTGTCCTCTTCTGGTGATTTTCTGTTTTTTAATTTCCTTAATGCTTCCTTGACCTCTTCCTCCTCAATATTTATTTCTTCGTTTGTCGTCACCTCTGGTGTAGGTGGTTCATTATCGTCATCTTTAGCAAATAGGGATCGAAAGTAGTCTTCTATGTTTCCTTCTGAATGTGTTTCGTTTTTATTAGTTCATTCATCTCTTTTCGTTGTCCTCTGATCATTCTCCATATTTCGTTTTGTGTTCCATCTGTTTTGAGGAGCTCTGCCAGTGTTCCCTTTTTATCTGTCTAACTCAAGTATTGGTTTCATTTCTGATTGGTTTATAATCCTCATGGAAAGGTAAAATAAAATACAGCAAATAAAACTATCAATATAAATATATTACGTTATAAAATGTATATCGGGACTATGTATACAAATAAAATTAAAAATCATAATACTAGTCTAACCGTTCATAATCTCTGTAGTTGCGTAGACTATTCGGAAGACCGTAGCATAAATACACTGACAAACCTGTAAACAACCTAATAGTAATAAGACTCATACAAAAACAAAACAAAACATTAATATCAATGGGATGCATGATAATTTCTGATGAGTATGACAACAACAACTTAAAATACCTCAACAAATATTTGACATACAAGCATATTCTTGAAGAGAAAATGATCCAGTGATCTTCTACAGAGAGACTACATTTATCTGACATGCGATATTTGTATTGAATGTGCCATTTTAGGAGCTGAGTAAAAAGGTACGTTTTTACTGAAGAGATCGTCGCTAAGCGATGAACGCGGTGTACCTCTTGTGTGGTCTGTTATGGCGCCGTTTTGACTGAAGCGTCTGTCGCTGGAGCCATGATACTATGATTAAGAAGATAAGATATTGCGCATAAGTCGTGACGTAATTGGAGAGCTGCACGTTCGTATAATGTCAGTTTTAATGTCAGTTTTTTGTATGTGTCAATAAATAATCTTTAATAAATAGTTAGATATCCTTTTGTGTACGATTATTGTAATTATTAAACCTTTTTTTAATATTATTTTGCTAATCGAATAATTTCATCACAGAATGCATAAAAATCCCATTTAACTTTAACAAGAATTCAAATTCTGCTCTCCAATGACGGCATGCGCGAACACGACCGATTTTGTGCTACGGGAAGATCCTATCTTGTTCTTGTTATTCATAGTATCATGGCTGGAGCCACTAGCGCCGATCGTTGGCGACTGGTCCGAGAGCAGACACAGTCGCAAACGCTGAGCGACTATATTGGCTTGTGCATGTGATTTTGAGAGTTTTTATTTGAGAGATTCTCTTCTGGAGACACTGGATTTGAAATACAGTTTGTAGACGACTTTTTCATATTCCTTTTTAATAAACTGAACACTAAACACAAAATCAAACTGAAGTTCGTTCAAATAGAAGAACTGTGAACATGATCTCCTAATAAATGTTTGTTTATCAAAATGTTGAAGTATACTTCTTTTTGTTTTCTTTTAAATATTGCATTTTTCTAATCTTGGAACACTTAACAATTCTTCGTTCTCTATTTCTTCTGCTAGCAGGTATTTGACTAATAATTGTTTTCTTTTACATACTCTCATCGCTACAACAAAACCACTCCGCTTGCGATCATCGCTTAGCGATCATTGCTCAGCGACGATCGCTCAACGATTATCGCAACAGACGCCACAGTAAAAACGTACTTTTAGGTGTACACCTACAACTTGGTTTCGTTTACCATCAACTACATAATCTATATCGTCTTGTTAGAGATTTCGTTCCCATGAAATATTGCCCGCGTGAGGAAAAAAGTAAGAGCAGAAGTATATAGCTGTTGTGCAAGATGAGAAGTTTAGAAAGGCTAAAATTAAAGAAAGAAAGAGAAGTGAAATGATGGAAAATAGGACTAATAAAAGAAGAGGTATGAGAAGAAGAAGAAATAATAGAAAGCAAACCAGTAGAGTGAAAGAGAAAGGACATTCAGAAAAATAGAATGCGATAAAAATGTAGAGTATTTTTGGGGAACTGTTTAAAACTTGTTCGTCACAAAATATTTAATATAATTATTTTAATACAATTAATACTTGAAAAATGTTATTTTCCGTTTAACATTTCGCTCCAAATTGCTGATATTTGTCAAGTGACCTCTATGAAGTTAGTCACATACTGTAGCGCTGTTGCCGATATAAAATGTGCTTTCCGTTTGTCCAATTTGAAAAAAGGCACTCAATACTATGTTAAATATCAAACAAATATGCTTTAATATCAAATACCTTGTCGAAATATTCTTAACTTTCAAACAGTACCATGTTATCGTCTAATTGTTGTTTTTTGTTATCTGACAATGGTACCTGACTGCAATAAAAATGTATTTAAACCTATCATTATTTTTGGTAAAAAAACACACTGACCAGCAGTGGTAGATATACCGATAGAAGCCTAATACGTTCTTATTGCTCGTAAAAACTGGAAAAACAAGATAGTATGTTAGAAAAAGCGGAGGTTTCAAAAAAATTAGGTTACGATCCCAAAATACTTTGAAAAAGTCATTTTTAAGCATTAAAGACAGTACTAAAGCAACAGGAGGAAAATATCACGAGTGATTAATTAATTAAAAGTGCTGATTTTGTAAATTATATTTCAATAAATATTATAAAAAGTGTTGTATATGTTACCCTAAGTTTATTTCAAATAAAGATTTGTTTGTATAATACTGACTGGCGGTGACTACTACCATGAATACGTGAATAGCCCAGAGGAATAGAGGATAGTCGCATGGTCTACATAGTAGTCTAATTGGTCTTTCGTTCGTGTAAAATGGTACTTACGTTTTCAATACTTAGAAAGAAATAGAAAATTTGGTATGGTATTTTGCGCCTGGACTTATTAGAGATTAGCCAGTAACATGGTCATAAATCTCAAAAATTGTTCTATAATTTATTAAAATCAGCACTTTTTGAACAGAGACAACACAGGTATCAAGCAAAAAGCACAAAAATCGATTAGGAACAAGGATCTGGATTATTGTATATACATTTTCCATGCAGTGGCGTAAATCGTGAGCTACCACCAACAATTTTCCTGCAGCAACAGATCTATCTTGATAATCTCTTGTTTTGTTGTTTCAATTTTCAATTTAATAAATCAGATCTTCAACGGTGCTTCTGAAAAACATTAGCCAACCTGTATATTCCAGTTTCTTAGTACGAATCTATACTTTCGACTGTTGTGCGGCACTTGCTTTCCTCCTCAACTGGATGGTTTTGAAAATATCCGACATAGCTTGTCTGTGCTTGGCTTTGTCGTCGATTTTGTGTTCCAGAGACTTAACGTTTCGCACAGAACTGTTCGGTTCTTTGGTCAATTCTCCAACTTTCAAGCTTCTGAAAACGTTCTTCATTCTGTTCTGATGTGCTATGTAGTCTTCATCGACAGCTTCCACTATTGGCTCATCGACGTCGTTACTATCACCGTGGATCTCAATGCTAGGAGTAGATGGTAAATCAATATCCACGTTAGGACTAGCTGGTGCACTTGCTGGTGATCCTTCATTAGACGGTTCTAACCAACTCAATCTAGATGTAACAAAAAGACCAAGTTTTTCTTTTGCTTGTTCTTTGTTGATGCTTTCCTCTAGAACATTCTCGTTCTTTTTGTGATCTTGAGGGGGCGGAGGAGCAGCGTGTTTTTTCCTAGGCAGCATATAGAACGGCGTTAATGGCACTGCTGCTAGTTTGTTCGAAAGCTTTTCTTTAAATGTTTTAGCCTTGTCTGATCCTACTTTAAGATTATCGTCGTCCGGTTCGTCTGCCTTAAACTGGTCTTCTATTTCTACCCTTTTTTTCGCCGTAGTCTTTAATGTGATGCGTTTAATGTCGTTTGAAGTAATTCTGGGTAGGGTAGACTTATGTTTGTTCTCTTTTTCCTCTTTATCCTTCGGCAGTACTTCCTGCTCTGTAGTATTTTTGCTTTCTTGTATGATTTCTGGCATAGGAATTGGTGGTGGTGGAGGAACTGTAAATGTTTCCACTAATTTAGGAGTAGGAAGAGGAGAGACATTCGCTGAAGGCGGTGGAGTAGGTGTTGGAGAGATTTGCTCCGGACTAGCAGTTGGGTCATCATCTGAATCCCCAACAGCCGATTTGAAAGACACAGGAGTATCTGGAGGAGCAGGAGAATCCACAGAACTAGATCTTCTTAATTCTACAGCATTCTTTTGTAATTCCGCAGATTCTACATCGTCTTTAGCGATGGTTTTTAGTGCAAGGGTAGTTGGGCGCTCTAGCGTTGGATCTGGAGGGATGGAAATAGCGGGGTTAAGGACGTTATCACAGTGAACATCAGCAACAACATTTTCTTCGCGCGACATAGACACAGACACACTACCAACTGATGATTTCCGATCAAATTCGAGATCTTTTGCAACTTCATCTAGCATTTCATCTAGTTCTCCGATGATTTTATCTTCGATTTTATCTTCAACAACTGGAGGTACAGCGGGAGCTTTTTTCTTTTTGGGTATCGTCTCCGTATTCGCCGTTAGTTCCTCCACAAAAGCAACGTTATCGTAGTAATGTTCTCCTCCATTTGAGGTTCCATTTGCACGAAGCTCATTAGATTTGATTTTTGTCTCTTTCACTTCGTAAGATTTGACAGAAAAATAGTAAGTGGGTAGGCCTAAAGGAAATATAGTGAAGAAATGTGTCCATGCATTATGTACAGCATTTATGTTGTCAAAATGCACGTGATATGTCAGTCAATTACTATTATTTCGCATGCGCAAAAGCTGTGGTGAATAATTAAAAAATGGCAAATATAGCAAAAATTGATTTAGATTTAACTTGGGAAAACAAATAAACTATAATATCATTACTCGTAATTTTGGGTAAACAGACTCCCAGTTGACTATAAAATACAAAAAAAAAGTTGTAACTGCTACTTTGGTGATTAGGTGCTACTCGAAAAACAACTTCCAACGCTACTGCATCAATTACAGGTAAAACGTAGGTGAAGGTTTATCAGCTGTACGAAAAATCGGTCGTGAAAACCTACACATACTTTTCCAGCCATTACAAGAATGTCTAGATGTCTAGGTAACCTGCACTGGAGCTGTGGATAAACAAAATATTGCGTGACCATAACATTAGAATCCCATAAACAAAGCAGCCATCAATGGAATGAAGAAACTCTAACAAAAAACTTTCATGTTCAAAAATTTCAGGTTTCATGTTTTATGGGATCGTCAAAGAATAATCATGATTAATTTTCTGGATAAGGGTAGAACAACAACCGGGAATTACTATTTCCATGTTACTGACGACTCTAGAAAAACAATTATGAAGAGAAGACGCGGAAATCCCGTGTTATCATACAAAAAATTCGTCAAGTAGGGTTCGAATTGTTCCTTATTCCACCTTCTTTATTCACCAGACTCTCCCTTCGACTATCTTATCTTTCTTCAACTAAAAAAGGTCTGAAAGGTCGTAAACGCGTATGTCTGGTTTGAAGAGCAAGATAAAACATTTTTTTGAAAGGTCCTAGGGGTGTTGCAGCTTCGTTGTAATAAATATATCCATTTATTATCCATATCCAAGAGGAGAGCATGTTATCTTATCTTGTGTTCCACGTCATTATTTCGGTATCCCCAAGTTACGATCCTGTATTCTACTAGATCTGCACTTTAGATAGCGACGCAGCATCTGTTTTGTTAATAGGAAAGACACTTCTATTTTTGTTCTCAAATAGTTTGTATAATTATTATTGTTAGTTTTCCGTATATTTTATATTTTCAAAATAAAGTTGTTTTTTAAAAACTGTTTTTCGTGAACGAAAGTTATAATTCCCGCCTATTAGAAGTTCGTCTCATCATTTCATCCATAAATTGCTGTCTACTGTTAGCAGCTTCATTTTTTCATTGTTTTTTTTTGTTTATGCCTATTTCCAAATGTGTTCTCCCCTTTTTTCCCGGTTTCTTTTATTTCATTAATTTTATTGTTACCAACAACTTCCTTTTAAACTCTTTAAACTTATCCTTTTCTATTTCCTTGTGTTTCCTTACTTTTCTCTATATCCCCACCTTCCATTTCTCAATCTCGATTATATCTTCTTTCTTATGTTCTTCCCTGTTTTTATTTCTTTTTTACGTGCCATCTCCGCGACGGAGGTTGAAAATCATCATGGCTATTTTGATCTTAGATGCTGCCGCTCTGAATAGTTCGATGGATGTGCATCCGTACCATTCCCTTAAGTTACGCATCCATGAGATTGTTCTCCTTCCTACACTTCCTACACTTCTCTCACCCTGGATTTTCCCTTGTATATTTAATTGAAGTATGTTGTATCTTTCATTACGCATAACATGCCCCAGGTATTGCAGCTTTCGTGTCTTGATGGTTTCCAATATTTCCATTCTTCATTCTTCTCTTGCACAAATTACCTTTCTTATTTTATTGAAGTTTGTCCGTGCTTTCTCTATTCGAACTTTGATTTCTTTGGAGTAATCGTTTGTGTGATTAATTATTGTGCCAAGATAATTGTAGATTTCAACTTGTTCTAAAGTTTTACCGTTAACTGTCAGGCTTTTATCATTATTTTGGGTTTTTGATATCCTCATAAATTTAATATAATAATCCATATTCTTCTCCATACTCAACTATCTTGTTCACTAGCTTTTGGCCTTGGAGGTTGTCTGCTCTGTCACAGTATCGTCCGCATATCTAATGTTGTTAATTGGTGATCCATTGACCTTTATTCTTGCTGTTTCTCCCTCAAGAGGTATGAGTCTCCTTCATAGTTTCTTCAGAGTATGCACTGATTAGTAGCGGTGACAATACACACCCCTGTCGCACTCCTCTTTTAATTTCGAACTCTTCTGATGTGTGTTAATTAATGCGTATGTGCCTACTGTTTATAATATGGATTTATAATTGTTAAATGTTATAATTCGAAGGTCATTGTATTGTAATTGTGTTGCTTTGAGGACGTCCATTAGCTCTTCGTAGGGACTTTATCGAAAGCCTTGTTGTATTCTATGAAACAGACGTACATATCTTGGTTCACATCCAAGCATCTCCGGATTAGTACGTTGAATGCAAAGAGAGCTTCACGGGTACCTACGCCTCCACGGAATCCAAATTGGGTTTCTTCAATATCCATATCAAGTATTTGGTAAATGCGTTTATGGATGATCTTTACATTTTAAGTGTGTGAGACATCAGGCTTATGGTGCGGTGGACGGTGCATTCTCTAGAATTTTTCTTTTTTGGGAGACAAATAAATGTTAAGGTCAACCATTTATTGGGTATGTTTTTGCTACTTGTCTGAAAACAATTTACTCCTCTTTCCCTTCCATTTTCTTCTCCCTCTTTTCTTTGTTCTTTTATCTTTTTCTTTACTTCTTTTTCTCTTGCTTTTCCGTCTACTTCCCAATCTTGTGTGCCTCATATAATCATTCTGAGTACCGCAATGACTGTAAAGATGTTCACATGAAGCTAAATATTTTATAGAGTCAACCGGTGTTAATCGCTGTTGTCGATATTTAAAAAATCTTCGGAAACCATGACATCATGCTTCATCGCTTCTTGCGCAGACAGAAACAGTGGTATGACCATATAGACGTAAGTAAGTATGGTAGAAAAGAAAAGGTAGATAATATGATGCTGACGACGGCATAATGATAGTAAAAACTGAATATGATCTGTAGAAAAGTTCGAAGTGTAGAAAAATTTTTGCAGTGGAATATTTGGGAATAAAATTATATAGCCATAGAAGTGGAAGTGGATTAAAAAATCCAAAAAACAAGCCAATAACGCGAACAGAGCAGCTGCTTACATAAACGACTTCTATGGAAAAACAAATTTCTTACACCGAAAACAAACACAGTGTTAAACAAAATCACACTAGGTCCAAAACATATTAAATGCTCTGGGTTTCATTTTGTAGGAAATCTCGTACATACTCTGCTGTTGTTTTCTATCCATTTATTCAAAACTTTTTTTAGGAAGAGAAATTCTATGCATTTTTTCTTTTTATGCGTTCTACCAAATATTAGAAAGTTTTACCTTTTAACCGTATCAAGGCCCTCAATCGTCTATAGGGCAGCTAACTATAAAAAAAGGCTGTCTGGCGTGAAAAAATAGACAGTACAGTGTAATATCTGTTTGTCACAAGAAGATATCAAATTATTGTGTGATTTCAACGACGTGTACTACTTTTTCCTGTTCCTTTGGTATATAATATCCAAAAAAACTTATTTAGAAAAAATTTAGCCAATGATATTCTCCATACTTGGAAAATATGTGGAATTCTACAGGGTGATTAATAGAATAGGAATTGAGGCGATTAGAATATAAGAAATAAACTATAAACAGAAAAACACAATGAAATCATAATATAGAGAGAACGGTAGACAAGAGATCGGTGAAAATAGTAATGGATCGATCGGCAAATGGAAAAATGAGATTAGACGCCCCAAAAAAAGTTAATCAGACATCAATTAAGGCTAAAAGCGAAGTTAAAACCAACAAATTCCTACCAAAATAGAAGAAAGAAGCAGAAATAATCTTAAAAAAAAATCAGTAATTACAAATAACCACCACCTTCGTAATGACAAAATAAAGAAAACATATTTAAAAACTTTGCCATTTTTTTTTTATATTTTTTAAACATGCATTTATCTCTATCTCCAGAAACAAATTTGTGTAATTTGTTTCAGAGAGGGCGGCGTATCATGCTCCAGAAGGTATGAAGGCCTATCTTTTCCTCTAAAAGTCTGTTTTTGGTTCACACTATGATATTTTTCGGCCTAATTGAGCGACTGGTAGTTGTAGAACCGAACAGAGTGATATAAGATCCTTAAGCAAACTTCCCATTTCACACAGTGGTATTGTTAGCGCCATCTACCGTGAATGACAGGAAACAGATCATTGCTTAAAATATACAGCGTTGTCTATTTTCTGACGTCTAAAGTATATGGCGCCACCTAGCGTCAATACTATCATATACGTAATATATAGGCATAGACAATCTTTTTTCGTTGTTCGGTCTGTATATCTCTTACATCAAGTAAACATAGGGGAGTCTCTTTTTGGCGGGGAAAAGCTGAGACTTCTTAATTGCTGAATTCAATGTGCTAGAGAGAGTCAGATCGAACAACCGCAAAAGATGTTGTCGCCACTGCTCGTTGCTTGCATCCTCAGTCTATGTTAATATATTACGTGTATGAATACTCTGTGAAATAGGAAACTTGGTTCATGATCTTCCACTTTCTGTCCCTCTCCGAGGCTGATTTCGATTTCGTCACTGTCAGATGACACCCAACTAGGTCGAAATATGTCGTCGTGAACCAGGTACTGGTTTTTAGAGAAAAAGAACCGACATCTACCACGCCGTCCGATGTATAATACATCATTAAGATATCATTACAAATGTTTAGTTATTGTATAAAAGTAATGAGCTACATTTATGACCAAAGAGACATTATATATGTGTGATAAATATATGTTTATATAAAAACTATTAAAAAAATGTCCCTTATAAAGAAAAAGTATTGAAGCTTAGTATATTTGGATAGAGTGTTATGAGTTTATTTATTTAGCTACTTAACAAATATTGGTTTGATTTTAATATATTTCAAAGTACAAAATAAAAGATATTTCGAAGAAATGAAAGTCCATTATCCTGGATTACCTGTAGTAAACAAAATTTAAAGATATGCATAAATTATTTTCTTTGTAAAATATATTCGAGTGACGTGAGTGAGCTTAGTGAAATCGTGAACAATGCGAGCGGGTTTTCCAAATAGATTTGTACGTCGATATACAGTGAATAAGACAATAGATTAGAAATATATAGAAAATATAATTCTCCGTTAGTTCTTAAGAATTTGTAGAAAACGATTAGCATGTTAATAGTTTTTAGGAAATTTATAATTGTAGGTAAAATTGTTGTTTGTTATCTAAATGTGTGACGAACTCTGATTGGAGGAGATTGAAAAAAGTGGGCTAGGTATGTAGGAATGAGAGTTTAGCTAGATTTTTGAGGGAGAAAAGATAATCAGTTGTTTTTCCAAGGGTACAAGGCGAACGGTCGCTGTTCTCTGGTGGTTCCCCAAAGGTAGTAAGCAGTAGAAGTGAATGTTTGTGAGTTTTCGTGGAGTAAGTGTATCTGACAGAAGCTGATCCAGTAAAATATTGTAAGTTATATTTTTCTACTTATATTCCAAGAGTCACTGTTCAGGCCAGAACGAGAGATTCAGTTTATCGAGAGAAGAGGCTAGCATCATTTGAACGATACGTACATTTGAAGGAGATCATTAAAGACGATAGGCTCGAAATAATTTGTTGTAAGATTGCTGATTACCTAGGGGACTGCTAAGAATAGATAGTGTAAGCTACAAGGAACAAGGATGTGAACAACTCATCATCAGACACATAGTTTTACCATTCGTCAGTTTTTCTTTATTAACAACACATTTTTTTAACAATTGCTTTAGAAAAGATAGGAATATTTTGATCAGGAGATTTAGAACAACAATTTTGATTTGAAATTTTAATTTATATTGTGTATACCATTAATTTTTGAAGGTTCACGTACGTAGAACAAAATTTTGATAATCATTATATGAGATATTTTTTATTGAAGATATTTGAGTGTGAATTTTATTTCAATATATAATGTTGTATCATATATGTTTTTATTATTCCGGTATTCTTTGGACCTTACCTATCATATGTAAAACATAGATATTGAAGCACGAGTATAACCCTGAGATAAGAAAATTAAACCCACAAATCATTAAAATATGGCAGGCTGCGTGCTCTTGGTAAAAATAAATTAAGGTAAAAATTGATTTACTGTTAAAAAACATGTTATCAATCACATTCGTCCTATTGGTCATAAACAAAGCGACTATTATTATACATTTTTTTTTTTTAAAGAACCAACTCCATTACTGAAATGCATGCTAATGAACTTTAGTGACAATCAATTCAATAAAAAAACAAAATAAATGTGGTTTTTCCTTACCTACTGCCATCCAAACGGCGAAACGTATCCAAGTTTCTGTGTCTAAGTTTAACATTAAGTAAATGTTGACCAAAATACTAAGAGCAGGTACAAGAGGTACCATTGGCACCTACAAATGAGTATTATTATAAATGTGGAAATCAATAAGCCCATATAGATCGAAATTAACCTAATAGTGGCTAATTTTTTCTACTTTTTAAGTAATTTTACCATATTTATGGCTAAAAACCCATATATAAGTCAAAAATCATTTCTTTCTTTTAAACAAATTATATTATCTTAAAATAATTCAATACATTATAATGTTTGCTCCCAACGCCATCTGCTAACGTATCAACAGAGCATACGTTGTTTACTTCTGACAGACCAGTCAAAGTCAGACTAAATAAGATGTTTAAAAAGAAAATTTGAGTACAGTTAGAAAGGAATTTATTAAGTAAAAAATGATAAAACATTTCAAAAATCAAAATATCGTATTATGATCAGTATGGAATGGTGTGAAGGTTGCTATGATGAAGAATGTGCACAAATACTCGAGAGAAGGAATCAGGTATGGCAACAGATGCAGAGCAAACGCACTAGAACAACTGAGAAATATAGAAGAAAAACGTAAGATTGTGAATTTTTTTCCAATAGGGCCTGGAATAGTAACTACTCGAGCCCCAGGCAATGTTTAAATAAATTGGTTTTCTAGCGAATATTAAAAGCACTGAATTGAGCAGTGAGCTACCAATCAATCCAAAACTGAGTGTCACAAATTTAGCAGGTTCTGAAAAAATAGTTCCGTGGAAGAATTGAATGGCATCAGATCCACATATAGTATTTTTCATATAAAAATGCGTGCACGTCACAATTTATATAAAGTAACGTCACTTATATTTAAAATTTCCAGAACGTCAACCTTAGAGTTCAAATTTTCCTAACACAGCTAATAATACGAAACCCATACGGAACTGCTCGATCTTTCATAGGCGTCAACATGGTATAATAATGAGAAAAATGTTATCATCAGTATATTGGGAATTTTAGAATTATATTGATTAAATAACCAAAAACATTTGTTACTATTAATAATATAAATTTTATGAAATAACTCTTTAAGTCTAATATTCCACAAAATAATAATTTGAATTAAACAGATTAAACAATTCTACGCAACTGATACAGGAATACTTAAAATTTTATTGACAGTTCAGCGTGTGGCAAAAGTGTATAAAGTGTTGCCGCTTTTTTAGAGTAAGAAATTTGTTTATGTTTTGATTTCTTGCACAATTTGATCATAATATAATATATATTAATAAATTGTATTTATAAATACATATTAAATTTAGATTAATAGTTTTAAAAACTAATTATTGTTGTGTATTGTGATTGTGCTATGCTAAAACATTTAAATAGTCTTTAGAAAGCTGATAAGCTTTCATATAAGATAGATTATTTTGAACAAGAAATAATGGCGGGACGTTTTTACTATTAAAGCCCTAAAACAGGTAAGTTTAAAATTTAGAATATATAATTTTGTATTAAAACGTTTTCTTATGTATTTTAGTGTGTTGCAGTAGTACTGTTATATAAAAGTTTGACAAATAGTTGACATTTTAAAAAGTCCTCACTTACTAACTATTCTGATGTTTTGGCAACACTGTGGGGTTCTGACGTCGTAAATCTTGAGTGACGTGCACGCATTTTTATATGAAAAATACCATACGTGTAAATTGCTAGTATTCTGCAGGTTGGTTCGCGCTAAATTCCCTATCGAGTCCTTACTTACTTCGTTACATGGGTTTATTTATTTTTAAATCATATTTGTAGGTCGATATATTAATAAAAAACAATTGCACTTTCTTAATTTATGCATTTTTATCAGAAAGTTGAGGTGCGATAGAAAAACAGGTATACATACATTATTATTACTTACTTTAAAACTAAGTTCCTGTCTGGAAACGGGCTGAGTAGCTATCGACATGATCAAGATGCAAGCTACACCAATAGCTGTAGACGCCAACGCAATGGCCCACGTTTGGCCCTCTGATATAGGATCTTTTAAATATATTGCACTGAGACCAATAAGGATGCATGTTACGCCTAAAAAATGACAAAACTATAAGTGAAATCAAATATCTACAAAATATTGGTGTTAATTATTTCAAGAATTTAAAAATTGAGATGGATACGTTGAAATATTTCAAAGATAAAAATCTCATTCAATAAGTGAGCTGCTAATTTTCACTTTTATTTTAAGATAGTGATATTTGAGAGAAAAATTCTTAGGAAGATTTTTGGGGCCGTAAATGAAAATGGGCTGTGGCGTCGAAGATACAACTTTGAACTATATCAGTTATACACCAATCCAGATATTGTGAAATTCGTTAAAGTGCACTAAAGAGACTTAGATGGGCTGGATATAGGGAAGTTGCCACGAATCGACAGGAGCGGCGACTTCTTTGTAAGCAGGCCAAGATCCACAACGGATTGTCGAGCCACTTATGATGATGATGATATTGAGACGACTGATATTGAGCCAAAGATTAAAAACAACGAAAAAACAACAATATAATCTGCTAAGATGTCTGCAAATATGTCTTCTTTCTCTTGACTCTGCTGCTTCTTAACAGTCGACTTCACTGCTTGCTTTGTTTAACAGTGCTTTGTAAGAACAGTTGGGGCAAACTGGTAGAATTTTTAACAAACGTATAGCACAACACAAAACGGTCTATCTTTATTAGAATCTATGGAAATGCAGATATAATACTACACAGACTATAAGTGTAAACGCCTACCAAAAATTGATCACTTGAGAAAGGCAGAACAGAAGGAGTTGTAGTGACAATAAATAATAAAAAAATTTTATGGAAATGTCGAAAAAAAAAGTTTACAGTGTTTTATTGTTAGATAAAAAGAATTTCCATCAAGTAACGATCGAATCCATTACTTAACTCAATTGAGTTCTATATAGACCTAAAGTAAATTTAACTTCAAGCTACGGACAGATTAAACACAAGTCACCGCGTGATATTTGAGTCTGCACGTGACGCCTTCCTATTGGCCATAAATTATGGAACTATCTTAGTCATGTCTATTGGGCTACCAGGCACGCACTTCGTTTTTCCGCTCCGTCGTCTGTCGAATGAAGAGTCACAGTAGTTATGGTGCAAAAGTGTATTTTGGTTTGTTGATTTGTTAATCGTTAGGTCGTGTGTTGATAGTGTAAAGCATTTTTTTAAGAACTTACTTATTTATTGTCAATGCAAAGTTTTCCCTACTTTAAAAATAATTCCTGTAAGTGTATTAAAGCATTTATAATAGCCTAAGATACGATATAAGATCTTAAGAACTTTAAGAAAACCACGTTTTACAAACTCTTACGAAAATTAAGTTTTACATTTCAAAAACGAGGAAGAAACAGTTTGCTACTCGACAGAAATGAAATTGTGATATGGCGAAGAGATTATTTGCAAAAGATAAGACAATACCGAGCAAAAAATAGAACAATTTATTACATGGATGAAACATGGATAAATGCTGGCCATATAAAATCAAAAGTTTGGGTGGATGCTTTGTGACTTCTGCAAGACGTGCATTTTTGGATGGGTTGTCGACAGGCTTAAAAAATCCATCAGGTAATTCAAATAAAAATAAACTTTGAATTTTTTTATTATTATCTTTAATATCACTTTTAGGAAAAGATAAAAGATTGATAATCTGTCACATCGAAAGTGAGGATGGTTTTGTTCCGGATCCACTGTGGGCTTTTGAAAGTGGAAACTACCATGAGGAGATGAATGGGAAGTCATTTGAAAGTTGGCTCCAAAAGATTTTACCAACGCTGGAAAAAAAATGCAGTAATTGTGATGGACAATGCCCATTACCATTCCATAAAATTGGAAAAAATTGCCATTATGGCTACAAAAAAGCAGATATTAAAAATTGGCTACACTCAAAAAACATTTCCTTTGAAAAAACGCTGTTAAAAGTGCAACTTTTAGAACGAACTCGTTAAACAACATAAAGGATAATATAATAAGTACATAGTAGGTGAACTGGTAAGAAGCACAAATAGAACAACGTTAAGGTTGCCACCGTACCACTGCGAGCTCAATCCAATAGAGCTTGTATGGGCGCAAGTCAAGAATTATGTTGCTGCCAATAACACAACATTTAAATTTGCTGACATTAAAAATTTATTCCATGAAGCTATATCTGCTGTAATCATGGAAAATGAATTAAATTGAAGCCCAAATTGAACCCCTCATTATTAACATTAAGGATGACAGCAGTACATCAGATTCTGAAAGTTAACAACGTATTCTGAATAATATTCTGAAAAAAAAAAAATTCTGAATATTCTGAAAGTAAATTTTATAAACTTTGTACTCAAAATTGGTGTACTATATTTTATATTTGTAGCATCTGCAAATTCTTTGAAATATATTGAAATCCCCTCGTACGTACTCAAAGACAAAGTAATTTTTTTAATTCCTCTTAGCGTCGCCGAGTAAAATAAACTATTTTCAGAGTTGTTTATATCATGGACGCAAATTCTTTGATATTTTTCTTTGATCGAAACCGCTAAAATATTCTGCGTTTCAAATAAACATTCATTGAGATCGCTGAGAAGTTTTTGTTATGTCCAAAATTCTACGTCGAATTTGTATGGTTTTCTCATTCTTCGCCCTTTTCATGGAAATCTGGTGTGTAGTGGAGTATATAATAGCAGTAGCAGTATATCATAGTAGCAGTTCAATTATAGTTACCGTTAAAGTGAAATTTGAAATGTTGCCATTCTGTCCAGCTGTACCTATTCCTGTTTTTTAAGAAGTCGAGTTTCCAAAGTTTGTGTTCCAGTGCCACAACTTCCTTTTGTTCGTGTTCAGAGATTTCCAATCCAGTTTCAACCCTTAGAAACTTTTGTGCTTTTTTTTGGTGAAATCAGGTAACTATTTTTGTGTTTTAATTTTAATAATAATTGCTTTCATAACAATTTAAATTTTGATAATTAATATTGTAGATCTTATGACGGCTAGGTTAATCATTTTTGACATTGGTTTGTTGTGTTTTTTTCAAAAAAGGTTAACCTCTTTATGATAGTTTTATTTAAAAAGATAATTCTTTACTTGTAATAATTTTTTATTTGCCACAGTTTATAGCCCAGTAACAAGTGTAAGTTTTTGTAGAATCTCCCGAGTTTGTAAAAGAATAATGACATGTGAGTTTTCTTTGTTATTTCGGTATAAATCTCTGTAACTCTTAATATAGTGTTTTTTGTGCCATCTGTATTTTTGTAACTGTTTGTGGTGAGACACAATAAATGTTTTATTTATTTCTCTGAACCATTTTGTCTTTTTATTTTAAAAAAGTCTCTTAACCATTTTTGTATTTTTAATAATTATTTCAATAGTTACAACTAGTTGTTGTAATCGTTATAATTCGGCACCTCGAAGCGGCGTCCATTTTAAATTGCTAGAGGTCCTCCCTGTTGTTTTTTTGTCCGTTTGTTCCAAGAGACTTATGTAAGAACCCCCTTTGTTAGTCCAGCCCCCTTGCCATTCAACTTATCCACGACCCAGCTCTCCAAACAAACCCTGAGTGCCGCTCGCACAGTATCGTTTATTTTGCTTGCCCTATCTCCACCCCAGTAACTTCTGTCCTAAGATTTCAACCCCCCATAGTAATACCCTATGTGGTAGGCACAATATTTCGTTACATATTGTATCTTTAATTTATAAGTCCGGCCCTGAACAAACGCGTGTTACCAGCGTGCATTTGTTTACATACTCCATAGCTTTAAGTTGAATTTACTTTAAACACTGACATTGTCAATTTCTAAATGTCAGAGGACGTTATGTATTGCAGAGTTGTTTTTTTTTTGCGATTACTCGACAACTTGTCATAGTTTCTGTAATAAAATGTTGTTATAAGCTCGGGCCACAATTGAAGCATCATTTCTTTCTTTACTATCTGGAAAAAACTTCTTAAATAAATCAATAAACGAGAAAATACTTACAATAAAGAAGAATGTTGAAAGTCACAATATTTTGTGACTTCTTCGTCGGTTCAGAATGTCGTCCACAGTTCAAAAATTGTGCTATGTAATGTGTATTGGTCCTTTCAGGAGTCAACTGGTCTGAATCACTGTATCTAAAAATCGAATTACTTATATTGCATATATCAGGAAGGTACAATGGCTTGGAAATGTAATTCTGGTCTAGGTCTCTAAGCCATAATGCGAGGTTAGAGGCAAACACATCCTAAACTAATTATGTGTTAGTGAACACCCGCCTATGGACTCTTTGGGTTAAAATCCCTATGTAAAACGGATAAATCTGGGTTTTCTCGATTGTAGGAAATCGATTGTTGGATAGTTAACGATGTTTTGTTATAGGAAGAGTGAAATTTCGTATCAAAAATTATGCTGATGTTAAGAAGGTGATCTTCGCTCAAGAGCAAAAAATGTGAAGGCTAAATGACGGGATAAATGCGTACGACATGCAAATCTAAAGGCTAGATGTGAGTGATGTGAGCACAAACATAGAGGAAGCAAACCTGCTAAGAGTGAGACTACTCGGCGATCGTCAATATGCATACCAGCCAGGAAAGTCAACATGCTTAACGTTGGAAGAGACAGCAATAGTGAATTTTCTAGCCGTGAAAAAGTTTCGTTCAAGTATCTGCTTTAAAAAGTCGCCTTAAAGCAGGGGGTTCTTGACTAACGAACTCGACTGTTGTATAATCGTTATGCGAAATCACCATTGAAACGAAAATAAAAAAAGGCATCAGACTTTAAGACCAGTGACTGAGAAGCTGCGGAACATCATCAAGATAATCGGGTTAGACGAAGAGCTTTAATAATACAGAGAAGCAGAATAAATCTGCAAAGGTTGGTGCATTAGATAGTTGCCTTCAAATGTGTATCTATCTCTCTTTATAACATGACTAAATCACTATTTTGCTAAAGTACTATATCGTCGGTATACTACGAAAACCAGGTAAATGACAAATTTTAAAATATTGAGTTAAGTATGCCAAAATTCTCAGCTTTTTCCGCTCTACATACAGGTAAAACCCAATAAATGATACGACTTACCATTCAGCAGATAATTTGTGTAATATTCAGTAAAAAGGTGATAAGTGTCTTTAATACATTTTACGTGTATGATTTATTAAAATTTCTCTTTCATATCGACTAGTAAAAACCTTTAAGTACACTTACTTCATTCTACCTGAAAACGGGTTGAGTTAAAATTTAGAAATGGTTACTAAGCTAAACCCATAAATGATCTTTATAACACATACACAGATAGAATAACTGAAGACAGCAGTTCAATTCTTGATGATTCTGAGAACAATATAGTCTCAATGATGGAATCCATTTTTGATAGTGACTTTTCAGATGTAGACCCCACATATCAGCCACGTGAAGAGGGATCGCTCTCTCTAGGAAGTCTATATGATTTACACACTTTGATAGCCTAAATGATGAGAAAAAAGATACTGAAATAGGTGCACCCACGAACAATTTAGTGTCAACTGAAATAGCTAGTTGGATATTAAATCTACTTCTTGACAAAGTATGGAAAGACGTACGTCCACTAAAACGTTGGAGAAAAGCTAACCCCAAAGATTGGGTAATAAATGTCGCAAAAAGGAGGCGTGCTGAGGATTTGCCTTATAAGATAAAAAAAAGACCATAGACCAGCAATGCCAAAACCAGTTAATTGTTCAGAGTGCTTTTACAAATGTGCTAGTTATTTCAGCGAAGATTACAGACAAAGACTATGTCGTGATTATTGAAAGTTAGAATATATAGGCCAGAAACATTTTCTTATTGCACGTATTAAAACGGAGCCACCAAAGAGAGTCGTTGCAGTTCGTTGAAGTTTAAAAACCACGTGCATTTTCCAAAAAGTGTTACTTTTCTTTGAATGGTCAAGACATACAGGTATGTGAGAAATTTCTTTGTAAGACACTTTGTATATCAGCGTCGTTAATACAAGATGTTGTAAGAAAAACTGATATTCAAGGCTGTTATGCAGATACTGATAAAAGAGGCAAGCATACACCGCCAAATAAGACAAGCAGTAAAACCCGAAAAATCGTGAAGGCTCATATTGAATCTTTTCCAACCATGGGCCCACATTATATTCGCCAAAGTTCAAAGCGTAGATATTTGGACAAATATTTAAGTATAAGAAAAATGTACCAACTTTTTATAAATGACTATGAGCAGAAGAAACTGGAAGGTGTTAGCGAAATTACATATCGAAGAATATTTTCTAACAACTATAATTTAAGCTTTTTTGTTGCTAAAAAAGATCAATGTTTAGTTTGTAATAAATATGATAGGGCTAATCCAACTGACAAATCGGATTTAGAAGACAGTTACAGAGAACATCAGAAAAGAAAAGAAGTATGTAATCTTAAAAAACAAAATGATAAGAAAAGATCTAATGAACAACGGGATTTTGTTTCAGTTACTTTCGATCTACAGGCCGTACTACAAATTCCAAGTGGATTGACTGGAAAACTATATTATTCTCGAAAATTATGTGTCTACAATTTGTGTGTATATGAAGCCACATTACCAAATGCAGCTTACTGTTTTGACTGGTCAGAAATTAACGGTAGACAAGGAAGTTCTGAAATAGAAAGCATTATACTCCACTACCTATCAAAATGTGTTCCAGAATATGTAAGTGAAATAAGTTTATTTTCTGATACCTGCAGAAGACAGAATCCGTTTAAATATTATTGAACGCAAATTTTTAGAGTCTGGACATTCCTATATGGAAGTTGACTCTATGCAGAGTAGTAACGAAACCGCTAAAAAACACAGATCTATCTATGCGATGCCAGATTACTTGTCTGTTTTTTAAAATGCAAGAGAAAATAAAAATATCAAGGTTGATGATAAAAAAGTATGTGTAGAACCATACAAATGTAAAGAATTTAAATACTACGACTTTTATAATTTAAAAAACTTATCACACACTTTAATTAAAAACCGGACAAAAGACCAAAACGGCGAAAAAATAATGTGGTTGAAGATAAAAAGAATGAGATTGGTGAAAGAAGAGACAAACAGGATCTATTTTAATTATGACATATCAACAAGCTTCAATTATTTTCTTACTAATACTGCACGGCAGTCACTTTATGATGCACATTTGCCAATTAGCATAGCAAAAAAGAGAGATTTGGTACAGCTATGTGATAAGGGAGTGATACCGGAGGAATATCACGGGTGGTATAGTAATTTGAAAACGGGAAATGATGTAACAGACATCTTGCCAGAGCCTGCTTTCAGTGACGAATCGGACGAGAAAGCCTCATAATAATAATATTGTTATTATTATATTCGAAATAAATTTGATTTTTTCTATAAAACTGCCTGTCATTCATATAAATAATAACTATAACTACACACAGCTGTTAATAAAATTTTCAGGGAAAACCAGTTAAATGTCCTAAATATCGACTAATACCTTAAAACATTGCTATTACCTAGTAAAAGCCTCATATCTCGATCACAAAACTGGACAATATTATACTTGGTTTATTATATTTGTGTTAAATATGTTATTTGAAGAGTAATTGATTTATTTAGATTTACAGGTAAAACCAGGTAAGTGATAGCATTTCCAACTTAAATTTAGGATTAGTCAGATAGGTGTCTCAACTTTTTCAAACTAATGATAGAAAATCATTTCAGATATATGCATCTTTCACTAGAATACCTAATATCAAAAACAAGCTGACTGCTTAATTCACAATATAAAACTAAACTTTAAAAACTTTTTTTCTCGATTTCGGTATTCCGACATTTACCTGGTTTTCGCAGTATACCGACGATATGGTTCCATTTGCAAACTGATCAAAAGAGCTGAAACTTTTATGTATTCCCACCATACAATTAACTAAAATCAATCAGATGGAGCTCAATCTTTAGATAAAAATTACTCTTAATTTCTCTAGTGCTTAACTCAAATTTGGCGTTGGCTTCCTATATATTTTAATCTACCAATGTGCTCGTTCAAAGAACCTAAAGAAAAGTGACAAATACGTAACAGTAAGCAAAAACGATTAAAACGACCACAAAACACTTACAGTTCATTATCATCAGAGTCCGAATTAACTGTCCCGGGAGCGTAAGGTCTCCTCTCTTCGTCTGTATATCTAAGCAAAAATTACAAACATTAAATATGAGTCCACGCCAGCAATAACATCACTGTCTCGTTAAATAGACACACATGAAGAGTACTTATAAACGATCTATACAGCCATCCTCCTACAGCCTCCTGAAGTACTGCTAGAGAAAGAATTGGATGGACAGGGACTGTACTTTTATCTATTGTCGATATGATACGAGACAATCCGAATAAAAAGTTAAAATGCTGAGGACCATAATTATTCGTTCTAAATTTTTATCTGTCATTTGTCTCTACTGTCATGTGTCATATGTCAATTATTCCACTTTTGTTGGTTAATAATTTCTGTAGTTTTAGCCAGGTAGAAATCTTTCAACGTAGCCAATTTCTTGACATTTTCTTGAGATCGTCACTCCAACAAGTAGGGGGTCTTTCTCTACTTCTTTTGTCTAACCTCGGCCTCCACTCAAGCAATCTCTTTGTCCACATTTCACCACTGATTCGGGCGACGTGTCCGGCTCAGTTCCATTTCAGGGGGGCTATTCGGGAAATTACTTCGGTAACTCCTGTTCTTCGTCTTAAGTCTTCATTTCTAACTCGGTCACGAAGCGATATACTCAGCATTGACCTTTACATTTTCCTCTGAACTATTTGCAGCGTTTTAAAAGTTGTAGCTGTCAATGTCAAAGTTTCGGCACCACAGGTCATCACAGGCAACACACATTGGTCAAATATTTTACGTAGGCTGCCCATGCTACGTTTATTCTTCTTCGTAGTTCGCATGTTTGGTTGTCTCTTGTGATCTTTATTTCGTGTACAAGGAATATGTATTTTTTCACCAGCTCTACTTCGTTGTCTCCAATAGTCTTCTTCTTCAAGTGCCATCTCCGCGGCGGAGGTTGGCAATCATCATAGCTATTCGAACTTTTGAGACGGCTGCTCTGAAAAGTTCATTTGATGTACATCCGTACCACTCTCTCAGGTTGCGCAGCCATGACATTCTACGCCTCCCTATGCTTCTCTTTCCTTGGATCTTTCCCTGCATGATCAGTTGGAGCAAGGTGTATTTCTCTCCACGTGTAATATGTCCGAGATATTCCAATTTTTTTGTTTTTATTGAATTTAAAATTTCCATTTCTTTGTTCATCCTTCTCAGAACCTCTTTGTTTGTGACGTGTTCTGTCCATGATATTTTCAGAATTCTTCTGTACACCCACAGCTCAAATGATTCCAGTTTTTTCATTGATGTAGCATTCAAGGTCCAAGATTCCATTCCATAAAATAAGGTCGAAAAAACATAGCACCTCGCCAACCTAACTCTTAGTTCCAGTTTTAAATCCCTGGTACATAGAACTCTTCTCATTTTGTTGAAATTTGCTCTAGTCTTTTCTATTCTTATTTTTATCTCCTGATTGTAATCATTTGTGGAGTTAATCATTGTTCCCAGGTATGCATATTTGTCCACTTGTTCGACGTTGGTTTCGTTTATTAGAAGATTCTCGTTATTTCTTTGAGTTTTCGATATTCTCATAAATTTCGTCTTCTTGACATTCATTGTTAGACCATACTCTTTTCCATACTCTGCTATTCTGGTCACCAGTCTCTGAAGATCTTCAATGTTTTCGGCTAAAAATTCTCCAATAGTAGACGGTAGTATTTCTGGTACTTGATCTTCTCTGCTATTTGTTGGTTGGTTGGTTGTCAGATGACCATTTCTATCTTTAATCTTTATTATCTACCGTTTCCCCGTTCTTAGTCTTTTTCTCAATACTTTCATACTTCTAATGTTCTCAATGGTATGTTCGATTTTTGTTCTTGGTTGTATTTTCGAGTGTCTTGTCTAACAGCTTTGGATATTTCGTTATTTAATTTTTGTAGTTCGTCGGCTTTAGTTTCCATCTCGCTTGTCATTTCTCTTCTGTTCTGAATTAGTTGCCTGGTATTTTTAAAGTAATATATATTAAAAATTTCCCACCTCAACGGCCTCCTCTGTGATTGCGTCACAGTATAAAGTTAGTGAATAAATCGTTTTAAAATTCCCGCCTTGTGTATCTATCTAACGCTTCTACTGCCTTCATAGAATCATATAACAAGCACATTACGAAAACAACTTTACAACATGGCAAGTATACTCTAAAAATAAAGAAAACCCTACCTCAAAAGTAATACACTAGCAGCTACTACGGTATAAGCCATTAGAGTACCAATTGACATCATATTGACGAGTTGCTCGAGATCGAATAAGGCTCCCATCAAACCTAAACAACAAAATTGTATCTACAAAAGTATGAACATAATGATGAATCTTACCTGTTAGTAGACCTGCTAGGATCGTCCCGATGACGGGTGTTTGAAACCGGGGATTGACCTTTCCTAGGAATCTGAACACTAGTCCGTCTGAAGCCATGGCGTAAATGATCCTGGGTAGAGGAAACATCGCTCCAAATAAGCTAAGAAAATATATATAGTCTTACGAAATAATCTTTCGTTCAAAGGGATTGATTTAATTTTCTTGAAATTAAAAAAAAAACATTTAATGATTTCAGGACATGGTCATCTCACGTGGAGGTGATGTGAAGCGCTTAATTAAAGGCATTATATATTCAGAAACGAATATATATTCAATGCAATTGAATCGATCTTTTCAGACACAACGTGAGTCAATTTTTGGCAATATTGGCATTTCTTCATAAATCCGTTTTTTATACGTCAACGCACCACTCTAAGCAGAAACATCAGTCTCGACTTGCTGTAATAATACAGCTTAATATAAATACCCATTCCATTCGAAAACCACAGAGTCATCGACTGATGTTGTTTCGGCGCGGAATTGTCACTTGTAAACAAAACGAGCAAAATGGCTGCAATAAATGGCACGAATAATGATCTGAATTTAGAAAAAAGTAAAAAAAGAGGTAAAAAAGACAATTA